>NC_138861.1:65403721-65642980 GCF_965194805.1 Balaenoptera borealis | reverse complement strand
AGCTGCGCAAAATTAAGGAAAAATAGCAGGGGTGGAGGGGAGTGCTCAACAGAAAACTACGCATTATCTGTAGTGTACCCTTCAGGGTGATCTGATACTGATTCTGTGCGAGATATTTTGCAACTCTGTTAATTGTAGATAACTGATAGCAGTGCAAAATGATTCATCTCTATGTATTGATAAATTAATTCAGTGTCAAGAGACAAACTATACTTTCCTACTTTTGCCCCTATTTTCACATTCACTGTATTATTCACTATAATATTCAGATGTCCTGTTCTTCAGATTCTCCTTTGAACTGATTGTTAATGCCTTACCATTTTCCTCATTAATGATTTAAATAAAATCTTAAATACATGTTAATTTTTACATCTGTAGGAGAGTCGTGATTTTACCTTTAAAAGTGTTATCTTTTAACAGGACTCAATATCTCTCTATCATTTTACATGTTGCCATGTGGTTGCCATCGACAACATATAGCTTCCATGTCATAATCTAAAATGTCTGTTTCAGCTCCTACTCTCCTGTCCACATTCCATCCAGCAGGGCTTGGAGAAGGCAACGGAGAGGGCAAGCCTCTTTCCTTTCTAGAGGTAGCATACTTCATGTCCACTCACTCCTCCTGTCCAAAATTAAGTCAAACAGATTACTTACTGGCAATAGGGCTGGGATATGTTGTGTTTGCCAGCTCAGTCCTGTGCCCAGAGTCAAACTTTGAATTCTAATTACTAAAGGAAAAAGGGAGCAACAGACATTGGCCAATAACTGTCCGTCTCTGTCATAAGTAATTATATGGGGTGACCAAGACGGCCTTAATGTTCTCTTTGGCTTCACTAATCTTCAGACAGGCTTCTCCCTAACTCTAGGCACCTGATTCCCCTTTTCTTAGAGTACTTAATTTAGAAAATGTATAACTGTAAATTCTTTCTCTACCCCTTTAGATATAAACCCCTTTAAAAGCCTCTTGCCTGATCTACAAGCCAAAAATATCTTTCTCTAGGATGTAGGAACTATCCCTTTGAACTATAATCATCAAGGAAAATAGAGCCCTTATCTCCCAGTCTCTGTGAAAGGGTAAGGGCCTTCAATGGGCCAGCGCTGTGAACAAACACAGATAGCCTAATCACAGAGAAAAGCATCTGCAAACCAGAACTAACTCAATGAGATCCACAGGTCCCACTGATCTTTCTAACTCTTATCATTCTCTAGTACTTTTACACTAGCTTAACCTCTGTTGTTTGTCTAGTGGAGTTGAGCTCAGACCGTGTTTTGGTCTCTTTATCCCATTGCAGTTGCCTTGAACAAAGTCTCCCTTCCCTGTTTAACACTGTCCAGTGTAATTTTTGCTTTGATAGGAGATTTGGAGAGAGCCGGCTATCTGGGAAGATATCTTCATGGAGAAGGGATTGACTTGTGTCTTAAAAGTTTAGTAAGACTTTCATAAATGGAAGGGTACAGAGATTCATGTTCCAGATTAAAAAATAGTGTGCAATCCAGTGCAGAGAGAGTTTCTTCTAACACAAGATTCAACTATATAAGGTTCAAATAAACTCAGATGCAGGCAAGTTAATAAGTGCAGTAGCCTAGTGTAAAACAAATGAAGTGTGGGGGACTGTGAACTCAACAGCTCATGCCCCTTCTGAGGAGGCAGCCCTGTTCAGTCTCATCTGGTTGCTGTTATGTGGTTAGATTTCTTAATTTTTGTAAATAAACTGGAATATAGACTTTTATTTTGAACCTCAATTTTATCTATGTAAAATCAGTTCAAAGTTAGAAAATCATGTGGGGGCTACCACCAACCACTAAGCTATATAAAATTTGCTTTACTTTGTGTCTCTTTAAATAAAAACAGCTAATATTTGAGGCATTAAATAATAGAAAGAGAGATGTGTTTATTTGGGAAGTGAATTACTTCCAAATTTTGTCATTGTGGCAACTTAATTTTTCTGAGTCTTTGTTCCCTCATGTGAAATCCAGATAATAACTATTACTTAGGGTTGTTTTGTTGATGTTGAGACAATGAACACAAAAGTGTTTGGTAAACGGTAAAATGTTATTCAAAATATGAGTTACAGAAAAGTATAAACATAGAAATAAAATATGGAAACACAGCCACTTGTCCAATGACCTTACAAAAGCCATATAATATCCTGTTTGCAAAATGAATATAAAAACACTATTTCATAGGGCTACACTAAAGATTAAACAAGATAATCCATAGAAGGTTTTCAGCATGGTTTATATTAAGTATGTAACAAAAGCCTGTAACTATCAGTAGGAATAGGAGTAGAACATAGCATAAACTCCGATCCCTCTCAGTCAGCCAGGAATAATGGCACCTTCTTGAGAATAGCTAAAGTGGGCAAAAAGCAAAAAAACAAAAAAAATAATACCACAAAGGTTGCCAATTATCCTCTGGAATATTAATGCTCATTTTACGCTGATGCTGTTATAATGTTAATTGGGAATCCAGAGCCTTCCTTTATGCACATAATGAATATTCTTTCTCATGCTCTACTTATTCGACCCTGACAATTACTAAGTTAATTACTTCAAATTGAAGCTCATACCAGTTTTTAACCCTTTATGTTTGTACTCACTGTGGAATTTAAATGTGGTCCTCTAAGTATTTTCACTATTGATTTATGTATGTAAATAAAATGTCTATATGATCAAATGTCTTGTGAACATAATTATGTAGCAGATATAGGAAGATTTGAAAATGTAGGTCCTACAAAAAGCTTAGTTTGATCAAAAGCTGTCAACACAATGTACTTGATATTGACATTCTTTTGCCTCTGTAGTCACACAACAATGCAAACTTAAAATATAACTTTGAGGAATATGAAACTTATTTACTTGGCTGAAAAATAGTAGGGATCCACTAAGTTAATATAAAGATATAAAACTTAATATGCAGACAAAATTTTGGCATTACTTAGTGACTTTCATCTTGGGTGTCAACTGAGTAGAGAGATACACATATGAACAAGAAAATGCCTATTAAAACAAAACACCACAGCTTTTGATGGCTGATAATAAAATGAGCAGGAGATTTTAATAAACTTATACCAAAAAAAGTCAAATAACATCTCCAAAATATTTTGGTTAATAATCTTCACTCTTTGAAAATCATTACAGTGATTAACACATTTTTAATAAAATCTAAGGGAAAATAAAGTGGAAAATTTGTGAGAAATTGTTTTCCTATTTTTTAATCTCACCACATTTTCTAATCTCACTAGGATGGATATATCTCACCTGATGAATAGTGAATGCTGTCACTGATTTTCATGACCTTGAGAGCACATCACTCATGCTTTAACAACACAGCCTCACAAAAGGCTACTGTAGTACCATAAGTGCAAAATGAAAACATAGAGACAGGTTATTTACATAAAAAGCATCTTCCATACAATGGAGTATTAGTTTGTCTTAAAAAGTAATAAAAGTCTGACACATGCTACAATATAAATCTTAAGACATTAAGTGAAATAAGGTAGGCATAATAGGACAAAAATTGCATATTTAGGTACTCCATGAAGTACCTAAAGTAGTCAAATTCATAGAGGCAAAATGTGGAACGGTAGTTGCCAGGGGCTAGGAAGAGAGGGATTTTTAGTTTAATGGATACAGAGTTTCAGTTTGAGTAGATAAAGAAATCTGAAAATGGGTGTAATAGATGTACAACAATGTTGAATGTGCTTAAGGACACAGATATAAATACTTCCCAAATAGTTAAAATGATAAACTTTGTTATGAATATTTTACCAAAGTAAAAGAAAAGACATATTCCAAAATCCTTTGAGAGTAAGTGTAAGTTGTCAAGGATCATGGCAAGAAGATATACACTTTGAAATGAGGTTATCAATCTAAAACATGAGAGTAGATAAAAGCAAAACAAACCAAATTTTCTTATTCTAGGTTCTCTTCAAAGTTTTTGACTTTGGTTTTAATTACTTTTATTCTGAAGAAATGATTTTTTAAATGTCTCTATTTCTCATTCTTCAATATTAACCAAGATGACTATACTATCCATATAATAGTTTTTATATTTTCTGAGCAAAGAAATAAACTCCCTAGCTTGAAACATTTTTTTAAATGGAAGGACTAAATAAATGTAAAGGCCAATATAAAACTCCTGAAGGAAATGCAGTACTCACATAGATTCTATTTAAATGTGGTGAGATTAGAAAAATAGGAAAATAATTTCTTGCAAATTGTCCATTTTATTTTCCCTTAGGTTTTATTAAAAATTTGTTCGTCAATGTAATTGTTTTCAAAGAGTTAAGATTATCTTCTGAAGTTTGTCTTCTGGTAGAAACACAATGCATTTTCAGAATTACCAGCTTCTATAATATTCATGTGCATGATATCTAGAACAGAAGTATGCCGAATTCTGGTATTTCCCATCTCATTGTCAAAATTATATTAATTCAAACACCCAATAAATATGACCTGCCAATATCCAGAGAATTTTAGCAACAGACATAAGACTAGAAGAACAATCTTACAACTTCCAGTCCTGTGTTTTCCTCATTATAATACTAAATATGTTCTTAATCAGTTCTCATCCCAGATCTATTTAGCAAATATTTATTACCTTATTTATTATGAGATATACACCAAAGTATACACATATTTTCAATCAATTATCCACCATCCCATACATTATCAAAATCTCTCTGAATATGTAAAGATTTTTTTCCTATGTTTACAATAATATTTTGATGCCAAATGCTGATCTGAAGTGAAAATAAGCTATTTATAGTCCCACATATTGTGAATATTCGTATCTTCCACTGCATCAGTATAAATGATTATGGGTTGCTGACGCAGATTCTGATGAGAGTGTTACATAATAAACATGTACACCATCTTATCTTTGTTAAAAAATGGAATTCTGAAGTCCATCTTATTTTATATGTTTTGAAAGGATTTCCGACCTGTACTAAAACTAATTTCTACATATTAGTGACTATCAAAAAAATACCCAATTATATTCACAGGGTGGGGCCACACAAGTTGTGACTAAGTCTGTAAATTATTTCTTTTCACTTAGAGATTAAATTTTGTTCCATTTATTGCATAAACAATACATTATTTCCAGATTCTTGTACAGTTTAGATAGGTATTTATTTTGTTGTTTTATTTTATCATTGATTTTGGTTTAACAATATAAGGGAATTCAGTTTCTTAGTTCATTTCTACTCTTAAGCTGTCATCAAATCTAATCCTGATATAAACAAAAATGCCAGAAGTACAGACTGTTTTACATGAAGAAAAAGACTACTTTATTTTTTAACTACAATAGATTAAAGGCAATAGATTAAAATAAAGTGTTATAAAAATATAACGTGAGACTAACAAAGACTCTAATAGTCCCCATTTCCCAATTGCTTGGATAAGAAAACAGGTGTAACTAAAGTTAATAGGGCCATTAACTGAGAACAACAAAAAAACTTTTAGAGTACTTTCTCATGTTTTACATCTCCCCAAACAACACTATCTTTATTATGTACCACGAGGAAATTGAAAAGGTAAATAAATGGAATAATGTGCTCAGCTTCACAGAATCATCCTGAGACCTCTTGAGAAGATGAGCCCTTGTAATAGATATCCCTCTTCCCATATACAGACAGATCATCTTTTCCCTAAAATTGATTAAATTAAAGAATGTTCTCTCGTGATGAGTAGTCTTATTTGACTACTAAAATATAATCAAGTAAAACTCAGTTGGATAAATTTATTATGATTTTTTCCCACAATAAATAAATAGTAAGAAGGACAATATACTAGAGATAATCTATCTGGATTAAAGGAAAGCTTTTGTCTCTTATACAAAGCTATTGATCTGCAAGGACAGCACTGTGGTAGACAAGCAGAGACCTACTGAAATGGATGGGAAATAGGCTCGAGTGTGGATACAGACAATACAGACAATACAGTCAATAAAAGGATTAACAAACAAGTAAGCAACCTTCGCCCCTCCAAAAGAAAAAAAAAGCTTGATAGATCAGGAGGCAGGGGACATCCAAGGAGAAGAGGCAATATTAGGTAGGATCATCTTTGCTATTCTTTGACTTTGAGAAATACCTTCCAAAAATAAAAGAATATACCAAATAATTAGATTAAATCAAAACAATGGTCATATATATGGTTTTATATGTATATAATTATTTATAAATTATATAAATATATATTTTTAAATTTAGGTATTTTCCTAATTGTTTTTATACGTAAGGAATTAGTCGGCAGACTTTTACATTTACAATTTGGTTTTATGTATCATCATGCTTTAAATAGGTATAATCAGAAAATCCTAATTCAAAACAGCTAAAACACCAAAAAATTTATTCTCACCTGAAGTTCCCAAATTTAGCATAGACCCCCAGATAATTTGATCAGCAATTCAATAATGTCATCAAAAACCTAAATTCTTTCCATCTTATAACTTTCTCATCATCAGCTTCTTTATTTCTAAGGCTATTTTCCCTTATGGTTGCACAATGTCTGCCATTATTTGGGGGGTAACAGCCAGATATAAGCAACTGATATCCTAATGATCAAGAAGCCATCCTTTCCTGTGTTTTTCTATTAGGAATGAGAAAATCTTTCTGGGGACATCCAACACACCTTAATTTATGATTCCTTGGACAGAATTAGAACACATGTCCATTCCTACCGTAGTCACTGAGGAGAAAAAAAGAGAGTTTCATTTGACGGGCTACAAAGAGCCATCTGAGATTACGTGGATGCTGGGAGGTCGACCACCATGACTAAGTAAATGCTTTATACTTAAACATAATTTTAGATAGGTTTAAAATATTTTATAGCAAACTCCAGATTGTGTTGTTAGAAATACAAAATAACGTGATGTTTGGTTACATATTTAGCAAGTTTGTAAATTTCAGAGCAAAAGCTTAAGACAACTAAAATAAGTTAAGCGTTTCTGAATTATATGTAGTTTGAATTATTTTATGCATGTAGAATAGTCATTTACTTTTTCATTTGTCACAGGAAAACTAAATTACTCCAGATACCTATTTATTCATATCCTCTCAATGTTCACTCTTATTTTCCTGAATCACATATTTATTATTTTTTTTTAACATCTTTATTGGAGTATAATTGCTTTACAATGGTGTGTTAGTTTCTGCTTTATAACAAAGTGAATCAGTTATACATATACATATATCCCCATATCTCTTCGCTCTTGCATCTCCCTCACTCCCACCCTCCGTATCCCACCCCTCTAGGTAGTCACAAAGCACCGAGCTGATCTACCTGTGCTATGCGGCTGCTTCCCACTAGCTATCTATTTTACATTTGGTAGTGTATATATGTCCATGACACTCTCTCACTTTGTCCCAGCTTATCCTTCCCCCTCCCCGTGTCCTCAAGTCCATTCTCTAGTAAGTCTGCGTCTTTATTCCCATCCTAACCCTAGGTTCTTCATGACCTTTTTTCTTTTTTCTTTTTTTTTTAAATTCCATATATATGTCTTAGCATACGGTATTTGTTTTTCTCTTTCTGACTTACTTCACTATGTATGACAGACTCTAGATCTATCCACCTCACTACAAATAACTCAATTCCATTTCTTTTTATGGCTGAGTAATATTCCATTGTATATATGTGCCACATCTTCTTTATCCATTCATCAGTCGATGGACACTTAGGTTGCTTCCATGTCTTGGCTATTGTAAATAGAGCTGCAATGAACATTGTGGTATATGACTCTTTTTGAATTATGGTTTTCTCAGGGTATATGCCCAGTAGTGGGATTGCTGGGTCATATGGTAGTTCTATTTTTAGTTTTTTAAGGAACCTCCATACTGTTCTCCATTGTGGCTTTATCAATTTACATTACCACCAACAGTGCAAGAGGGTTCCCTTTTCTCCACACCCTCTCCAGCATTTACTGTTTGTAGATTTTTTGATGATGGCCATTCCGACCGGTGTGAGATGACGTCTCATTGCAGTTTTGATTTGCATTTCTCTAACGATTAATGATGTTGAGCATTGTTTCATGCATTTGTTGGCAATCTGTTTATCTTCTTTGGAGAAATATCTATTTAGGTCTTCTGTCCATTTTTGGATTGGGTTGTTGGTTTTTTTCATATTGAGCTGCATGAGCTGCTTGTAAATTTTGGAGATTAATCCTTTGTCACTTGCTTCATTTGCAAATCTTTTCTCCTATTCTGAGGGATGTCTTTGCGTCTTGTTTACGGTTTCCTTTGCTGTGCAAAAGCTTTGAAGTTTCATTAGGTCCCATTTGTTTATTTTTGTTTTTCTTTCCATTTCTCTAGGAGGTGGGTCAAAAAGAATCTTGCTGTGATTTATGTCATAGAGTGTTCTGCCTATGTTTTCCTCTAAGAGTTTGATGGCGTCTGGCCTTGCATTTAGATCTGTAATCCATTTTCAGTTTATCTTTGTGTATGGTGTTAAGGAATGTTCTAATTTCATTCTTTTACAAGTAGCTGTCCAGTTTTCCCAGCAACACTTATTGAAGAGGCTGTCTTTTCTCCATTGTATATTCTTGCCTCCTTTACCAAAGATAAGGTGACCATATGTGCGTGGGTTTATCTCTGGGCTTCCTACCCTGTTCCACTGATCGATATTTCTGTTTTTGTGCCAGTACCATACTGTCTTGATTACTGTAGCTTTGTAGTACAGCCTGAGGTCATGGAGCCTGATTCCTCCAGCTCCCTTTTTCTTTCTCAAGGTTGCTTTGGCTATTCAGGGTCTTTTGTGTTTCCATACAAATTGTGAAATTTTTTGTTCTAGTTCTGTGAAAAATTCCAGTGGTAGTTTGAGAGGGATTGCATTGAATCTGTAGATTGCTTTGGGTAGTATACTCATTTTCACAATGTTGATTCTTCCAATCCAAGAACATGGTATATTTCTCCATCTATTTTATCATCATTAATTTCTTTAATTAACGTCTTATAATTTTTTGCATACAGGTCTTTTGTCTCTATAGGTAGGTTTATTCCTAGGTATTTTATTCTTTTTGTTGCAATGGTATATGGGAGTGTTTTCTTAAATCCACTTTCAGATTTTTCATCATTAGTGTACAGGAATGCAAGAGATGTCTGTGCATTAATTTTGTATCCTGCTACTTTACCAAATTCATTGATTAGCTCTAGTAGTTTTCTGGTAGCATCTTTAGGATTCTCTCTGTATAGTACCATGTCATCTGCAAAGAGTGACAGCTTTACTTCTTCTTTTATGATTTGGATTCATTTTATTTCTTTTTCTTCTCTGATTGCTGTAGCTAAAACTTCCAAAACTATGTTGAATCATAGTGGTGAGAGTGGGCAACCTTGTCTTGTTCCTGATCTTGGTGGAAATGGTTTCAGTTTTTCACCATTGAGGATGATGTTGGCTGTGGGTTTGTCCTATATGGCCTTTATTATGTTAAGGTAAGTTCCCTCTATGCCTACTTTCTGGAGGGTTTTTATCATAAATGGGTGTTGAATTTTCTCAAAAGCTTTCTCAGCATCTATTGAGATGATCATATGGTGTTTCTCCTTCAGTTTGTTAATATGGTGTATCACATTGACTGATTTGCATATATTGAAGAATCCTTGCATTCCTGGGATAGATGGCACTTGATCATGGTGTATGATCCTTTTAGTGTGCTGTTGGATTCTGTTTGCCAGTATTTTGTTAAGGATTTTTGCATCTATGTTCATCAGTGATACTGGCCTATAGTTTTCTTTCCTTGTGACATCTTTCACTGGTTTTGGTAGCAGGGTGTTGGTGGCCTCATAGAATGAGTTTGGGAGTGTTCCACCCTCTGCTATATTTTGGAAGAGTTTGAGAAGGATAGGTGTTAGCTGTTCTCTAAATGTTTGATAGAATTCCCCTGTGAAGCCATCTGGTCCTGGGCTTTTGTTTGTTTGAAGATTTTTAATTACAATTTCAATTTCAGTGCCTGTGATTGGTCTGTTCATATTTACTATTTCTTTCTGGTTCAGTCTTGGAAGGTTGTGCATTTCTATGAATTTGTCCATTTCTTCCAGGTTGTCCATTTTATTGGCATAGAGTTGCTTGTAGTAATCTCTCATGATCCTTTGTATTTCTGCTGTGTCAGTGGTTACTTCTCCTTTTTCATTTATAATTCTATTGATTTGAGTCTTCTCCCGTTTTTTCTTGATGAGTCTGGCTAATGGTTTATCAATTTTGTTTGTCTTCTCAAAGAACCAGCTTTTCATTTTATTGATCTTTGCTATGGTTTCCTTCATTTCTTTCTGATCTGATATTTATGATTTCTCTCCTTCTGCTAACTTTGGGGCTTTTTTGTTCTTCTTTCTCTAATTGCTTTAGGTGTAAGGTTAGGTTGTTTATTTGAGATGTTTCTTGTTTCTTAAGGTAGGATTGTTTTGCTATAAACTTCCCTCTTAGAACTGCTTTTGCTCCATCTCATAGGTTTTGGGTTGTCGTGTTTTCATTGTCATTTGTTTCTAGGTATTTCTCGATTTCCTCTTTGATTTCTTCGTGATGTCTTGGTTATTAAGTAGTGTATTGTTTAGTGTCCCTGTGTTTGTATTTTTTACAGATTTTTTCCTGTAATTGATATTTACTCTCATAACGTTGTGGTCAGAAAAGATACTTGATAGGATTTCAATTTTCATAAATTTACTGAGGTTGACTTGTGACCCAAGATATGATCTAATCTGGAGAATGTTCCATGAGCACTTGAGAAGAATGTGCATTTTCGTTTTTTTGGATAGAATGTCCTATAAATATCAGTTAGGTCCATCTTGTTTAATGTATCATTTAAAGCTTGTGTTTCCTTATTTATTTTCATTTTGGATGATCTGTCCATTGGTGAAAGTGGGGTGTTAAAGTCCCCTACTATGATTGTGTTACTGTCTATTTCCCCTTTTATGGCTGTTAGCATTTGCCTTATGTATTGAGGTGCTCCTATGTTGGGTGCATAAATATTTACAATTGTTATATCTTCTTCTTGGATTGATCATTATGTAGTGTCCTTCTTTGTCTCTTGTAATAGTCTTTGTTTTAAAGTCTGTTTTGTCTGATATGAGAATTGCTACTCCAGGTTTCTTTTGATTTCCATTTGCATGGAATATCTTTTTCTATTCCCTCACTTTTGTCTGTATGTGTCCCTAGGTCTGAAGTGGGTCTCTTGTAGACAGCATATATACAGATATTGTTTATGTGTCCATTCAGCCAGTCTATGTCTTTTGGATGGAGCATTTAATCCATTTACATTTAAGGTAATTATCGATATGTATGTTGCTATTACCATTTTCTTAATTGTTTTGGGTTTGTTATTGTAGGTCTTTTCCTTCTCTTGTGTTTCCTGCCTAGAGAAGTTCCTTTAGCATTTGTTGTAAAGCTGGTATGGTGGTGCTGAATTCTCTTAGCTTTTGCTTGTCTGTAAAGTTTTAAATTTCTCCACCAAACCTGAATGAGATCCTTGCTGGGTATAGTAATCTTAGTTGTAGGTTTTTCCCTTTCATCACTTTAAATACGTCCTCCCACTCCCTTCTGGCTTTCAAAGTTTCCCTGAAAGATCAGCTGTTAACCTTAGGGGATTCCCTTGTATGTTATTTGTTGTTTTTCCCTTGCTCTTTTTAATATTTTTTATTTGTATTTAATTTTTGATAGTTTGAGTAATATGTGTCCTGGCGTGTTTCTCCTTGGATTTATCCTGTATGGGACTCTCTGTGTTTCCTGGAATTGATTAACTATTTCCTTTCCCATATTAGGGAAGTTTTCAAACATAATCTCTTTAAATATTTTCTCAGTCCCTTTCTTTTTCTCTTCTTCTGGGACCCCTATAATTCAAATGTTGCTGCGTTTAATGTTGTCCCAGAGGTCTCTGAGACTGTCCTCAATTTTTTTTCATTCTTTTTACTTTATTCTGCTCTGCAGTAGTTACTTCCACTATTTTATCTTCCAGGTCACTTATCCGTTCTTCTGCCCCAGTTATTCTCCTATTGATCCCTTCTAGAGAATTTTTAATTTCATTTGTTGTGTGGTTCACCATTGTTTGTTTGGTTTTTAGTTCCTGTAGGTCCTTGTTAAATGTTTCTTGTATTTTTTCCATTCTATTTCCAACATTTTGGATCATCTTTACTATCATTATTCTGAATTCTTTTTCAGGTAGACTGCCTATTTCCTCTTCATTTGTTAGGTCTGGTGGGTTTTTACCTTGCTTCTTCATCTGCTGTGTGTTTCTCTGTCTTCTCATTTTGCTTAACTTTCTGTGTTTGGTGTCTCTTTTTCGCAGGCTGCAGGTTCGTAGTTACCATTGTTTTTGGTGTCTGCCTGCAGTGGCTAAGGTTGTTTCAGTGTGTTGTGTAGGCATCCTGGTGGAGGGGACTAGTGCCTGTGTTCTGGTGGATGAGGCTGGATCTTGTCTTTCTGGTGGGCAGGTCCACTTCTGGTGGTGTGTTTTGGGGTGTCTGTGACCGTATTATGATTTTAGGTAGCTTCTCTGCTAATGGATGGGGTTGTGTTCCTGTCTTGCTAGTTGTTTGGCATAGGGTGTCCAGCACGGTAGCTTTACATTTACATGTACATTTAGGGCATCCCCTGATTTTACATTTGTTTGTAAAAAGTAAATATCTGGGGACCACACATAGCATACAGCATATTCATTATGCACTTTATATGCATTTCTTAAAATCCCCTAATATTTTCTTCTGAAAAGTAAGGATTGTCTTATAAAAATAGAGAATCTGGGATTAGCATTCAAAAATCCCATATATCTAGAAGTATGCTTCTGGGTCTGGTACTTCAGTGATTATTGTGAAGCCAGTAAAGCTGATATCCAATCTTTCTGTGTCCTTATTTAATACAAGGCTGATGTAGGAAGAGCTACTATTAAATTGTAAAGACGGTCCTAGTAAAGGATCTATGAATCTCACTGAGGCCTGTCAAAATCGAGCAGCTAATAATCCTATAGACAGCCTGGAAAGCACAGTGCATGTGAGACCTGGGTGAGGAGTTTGTCTTAATTACCCATTTTAAAGTATCTCTCTATTTTGTTGAATTGCACAAGCCAGATAACCCTATGGCCACATGATCTATGCTCAGGATAGAGAAAAATAAATAGAACTTGTAAGACTATTTGTTGCTGTTAACAAAGCTAAACTTCCCAATAAAATGTCACTTATTTTAATGTAAAGAACACAAAAGTAGGAATCAAAATACCTGAGTTCTGAGAACTCTTTTCTACTTACTTGCTTTTTGAGGTAGAATGCATACTTGTCAGATATTAACTGTAGGCAAAGAATAAAAGTCCATGCTGAGAAGCTTAGGTTAACAGGGTGAGTATAGGCTCTTAGTGTAAACCAGAAATAGCCAAGGATTCTAAACTATTGGGATTACTCTTTCTCTTAATACTGAATAATTCCAGTTTCCTTCCCAAGTCCTGTGGGAAGCCCACCACTAGGGCCACCCTTAGAAATATGGATTACTTGGCAAAAGTTTTTTTGGTGGAGGGGGCTTTGTATCATTTATTGTCAAATAGGCTGTTCCTGGATAATTTTACATCTCCCATCATAAAAAAAATATGGTAGTAATGTTGTTATTATTCACAGTGGCATGCTCTTTGGAACCTGTTTGTAATGAAACAATATAGATCTTCTTGCCTCTGAAGTATCCTAATTTCATGTATTTCATGATGGTTACATCACTACTGACACTGCTCTCTCCATAATGCCTGCCATGAATTCTGGCTTCCACTGATGCCTTCAAAGGGTGTTACTGGGCTTCACTGATGACGACCACATATGCAAGTCTTCCACAGAGTATGCAGAAAAATGTGAATTTTAATTTATTTTCTGGTCATCTTTAAATTTACAGTTTCAAATTTTATAGTGCAAACATAGAATAATGCATCTTCCAACCATGTTTCTCTTAAACTTGAAAAACTTGATACATTTTTTTCAGAAGTTTAAGCTTTTATCCTACTATTTAGTTGATTGAGAAATGCATCTTGGTCTACCAAGATGGTTTAAATTCAAACTAACATGTAATTTAATCTGCAGAATAAAGGTAATTTTCCTGTACTTAGTATGTTCATTACTTGTTAAGAACTACCACTAATTAAAGTCTTATGAGACATACTCTATGATAGAGGCATTCTATTCCCATTTTGTAAGTGAAAAACTGAGGCTTAGAGAGATGTTTAAGGGAAAAAAATTATATCATCAAAATGGCATAACTAATTTATCTGATAATAATTTATCTGAAAATAATTTAAGGTAAAGTATATGACACTGAATTTCAAAACTTGTCTTGCATTCCTATACCAAATATCAGATGTTGATATCTGTGATTAATGAATTCAGCATACTTCATTAAATTTATAACACTGAAGTGTACTGAAAAGAAAAAGGTTATATGTGACAATGTTATAAACGGAATTGTTTCTACCAAAAATTCATATGTTGAAGCCTTAACTCCTATTGTGACTATATTTGGAGATAGGTCCTCAAAGAAAGGCATCAAAGTTAAATGAAGTCATAAGAGTGGGGCCCTAATCCAGTAGGACAGGTGTTCACATAAGAAGAGAAAAGTGCATGTGAGGACACAGCAGGAAGGTAGTCATCTGCAAACCAGGAAGAGAGGTCTCACCAGAAACAAACCCTGTCAGCCCATTGATCTTGGACTTCTATTCTCCAGAACTGTGAAAAAAATAAATTCGTCGTTTAAGCCACCCAGTCTTTGGTATTCTGTTATGAGCGCCTGAACTAATACAGACTATAAAATGACCTTGCACTATTTCACATATTTTGACATTTTTATTGTTAAAGGGTTTTAAACACCCTATGAAAATAAATTTAAAGTTACAAATTTTAGTGAGAAAATTCAAATTCTTTGCTCTTATTAATGAGTTTAATACTCATGGTACTTGTAAGTTATATCTTGAGAATAAAATAATATAAAAACAGATTAAAACAATATTCTTAGAGTATTTTTAATATCTTACCATGTCCTGCTGAACACATGTTTTCTCTAATTTCACATTATGTTATAGTAATAGATTTGAAATAGTCTTGGAGATATCCAGTCAATCTGGTCAGTATTTTTATAAGAGGACACCAAGGTCCAGGGGAGTTAAGTGATTTGTTAAAGGTCAGAGTTAAGTCCTGGAAATATGGGATTATAACCAGTCTACTATATCTAGTTAGTGTTCCTTCTTGCTGCTTTCTTAAATACTTTCTCCCATGTAGAATGTTTTTTATTTACAAACTGAGAAAACTGAGTTAAGTTTTATGTAGATTCAAAAAGATTTTTAAAAATTATGGTTTCTAGGAGATTTTATAGTGAAACAAATTTGGGAATATCAACATTAATTACATTTTTCTCTTACAGTCTGCTCTACTGGATGTGACATATACCCACTTCTCTCCTGCAACTTGGAACTACATCATTTGAACTATGTGTCCTCTGAGGTTACCACATCAGGAAAGGAGAAAGAAGAGAGAGAAACAATGGTTCCTAATAACACACATCACTTTTGCTTTCAGTTTATTGGAAAGAACCAGTCAACTGATTCCAATCTAACCGTAAAGGTGTCTGTGAAGATGCCCATAGAGGAGTGCTATGGACTGAAATGAATTCTCCCCAAATTCATATGTTGAAGGTCTACCCCCCAATGTAAGGGCATTTGGAGATAGACCTATAAGGAAGTAATTAAGGCTAAATGAATTCATAATAATGGGGCCTTGATCCAGTAGAACTGGTGTCCTTATAAGAAGAGACACAGAGATCTCACTCTCTCCATCTCTATGTCTCTATGTGTGCAAAAAGAAGAGAACATGTAGGTACAGTGAGATGATGGATGCCTACAAGCCAAGAGAAGAGGCTTCAGGATGAAACCTACCTTGTCAGCACCTTAATCTTGGACTTCCCAGCCTCCAGAATTATGAGAAATAAATTACTTTTGTTTAAGCCACCCTGTCTGTGCCAGTTTGTTATGGCAGCCCAAACTAATACAGAGGGATAATGAAAACTTTGTTGTGTCTCTCCTTTTCCTTTTTTGTTATTGTTGTTGCTGTTACTATTATTATTTTAGTTTACAATCTCCTTATCCATATTGGAAATCAGATGCAAAGCAGACCTTATACTTTGATTAGAAGTTTCCTTTGTCAGAGAAGATATGTCATAAATAAATATATTTTTGTATTTGGAGAAATTTTGCATCATATGGATGTGACTTTGGCTTAGGAGAGCCAGTACAGTTTATGGGTTAAGAACATGGACTCTGAAAGCATCTGTCTGATTTGAACTCTAGCTCTACCATCTTCTGACGAATGACCTTGGAAAAAAATCACCTTATCTCTTTGTTGCATCAGTTTTCTCATCTTAAAGTATGGATAATAATTATCTTAAGTTATAAGGTTGTTATACAAGTTAAATTAATTAATATGTGTAAAGTGTGTAGAACAATACCTGACACAGAGTAAGTGCTATTCATGCATTAGTCACTAAATAAAAATAAACAAGGGATTCATTAGAGAAATTTAGAGGTGGAAACTACGTTATAGATTGACTAAAAGTACAAAGGCACCTTCATTTTTAATACGAGTCTCATTATCTTGATTATTAATTTTGCATTTCTGAACATTTATAACACCTTAGAGAACAGTGAACTCCATGACGGGCTCCACATAAAAAGATATTTGACAGCCAAGTAAGTTTGAGGAATTTTGCATGTTAAATAAGATGACAAAGAAGTCATTCAGAAGAGAAACTGTTTAAATTTGTTTAGCCAAGAGATTTCCTAACTTATTCTGAATATGAATCCATTTAGCAACACATCTGAGCATCTTAGGAAACTAATGTTCCATGGAACACACTGTGGAAAATGCTGTCATAGAAAGATCCTAGCACCTATTATAAAATAATAAAATATGCTCCTTTAGCTGGAATGTCATGAAGTAGACAGCAAGTTCCTGAGACCAGAAGCTAGACTATCCACTGTGGTTGGAGCACATGTAAAAGCAATAGGGAAATCTAACTGGTGGCAGATGCTTGGGGGGGATCTCATTATGTAGCATATAATAACTGAAGCATATGGTCAGAAGTCAGACTAGACATAAAGGTTCCTTAACATTGAATTGGAAGGTTGGGTTATTGTATTTTAAATACTTCCTGCGTAAAGTGAATACTGGCCCTACTAAAGTGACTAAGGCAATACACTGAAGCTTCAAGTCCTCACCCATGCACTGTGGTTGGCAAACTTCTTTAAAGTATCAGATAGTAAGTATTGTTGGCTTTGTAGCTATGTAGCTTTTATCACAACTACCCACCCAGTATTGCCCTTGTAGCAGTGAAAGCAGCCACAGATAATACTTCAATGAATGATCATGATGGTGTTCAAATAGAATGTTTTGATCACTGAAGTTTGAATTTTATGTAATTTTCACATGCCACAACATGTTATTCCTCCTTTGATTTTTTTTTCAAACAATTATAAATATAAAAGCCATTCTTAGCTCGTGGAGTGTACAAAAACAGACAGTGCCAGGATTTATCCTATAGTTTGCCAACTCCTCTTTTTAAAATACAGAAGTTGAGTTATGACAACATCTAATAGGTCTTATATCAGAAACTAATTTTAATATTAAAAGATTCTACTTTGAACAGTGAAACTGACTTAAGATCAGGTTATTGACCATTAGCTTCAGAGCACAAACATCAGATATGATTCAGTCATTTTTTTAAAGAGGAGATAACCCTGCCATTGAGAACTATATTAATACTCATACAGATAATGGCTAAATTAAAAATAAATTTAAGAGAAAAATTTGGTGAATGGGATATTATTTGGAAAGGACATACTAGTTCCTGTATGTGTAAAGTTTACTGAAATTTTCAGAGTACAGTAGTGCTAACTGGGAGAAACTTATCCCTTAAGAAGAGTCGTTTCTGATACGAAAAGTGCTCTTTAAATATCACTTGGGACCACCAAAACACTTGCTAGAAATATACATGGTTATTGTGCATCTTAATGGGCTTAATTGAAGAGTTTAATAAATTTAGATCCAGCAGAAGTAATTGAAAAAGTGACTGATAATGCTAATAATATGTTGAAAGCATTAAAGGTCTACAATTAGCTAATTCTATGGATATCTTCGGAGATTGTAAGCAATTATGACAGTGGTTATGCCAACTCAAAGCCAAACATCTGGATGCAAAGTGAAACATTCAGTCAATTATTCCAAAGCTTTCATGTTCAGGACAAACATCTGAATGATTCAGTGGAATATTCATTTTTTATTTAAATCGGTAGTACCTATGAATTACATTACAATGGAGGCCCTATTAAAGGAATGAAAATGAGTCAGATTCTCTGAGTTGCCTTTTGTGATAGATACCAATCATTTTATGCTGAAAATTTAGTTATTTGTGTATTGATATAACAATGATGACTATAATACATAATAGAAATAGGAACATTGATAGACTAAATCAACAACCCGTGATCTGTGTTTCCCTGCTGTGTTCTCCAACCCACAATCCTGATCTAGATGGGTAAAAAATGCCAGTTGAAAACTGAGCCATAAAGTAGCTTTCTCAATGTTACCCAAAGTAAGCAGCAGAGATTAGTCTTCAATTTTATGATTCCTAAATAGACCATATTCTTTCAATATTTGTAATTGTTGCATGGCTTACAAATGGATGAATTCATTATATATCACTTAGCATTTTGCAGTCTTTTTCATAACAAGTAATAGATGAAAGGAATTAAAGAAATTGAGTGACTGAAGGTTACAGAGCTAGTAAATGGCAGGTGCTAGTTGCAAGCACAGGTTTTCCTGACCATTATTTGAAACGTCATTTTGTGTAAAATACAGGATGGAATCATGTGACGAAATGTATGTGATGAATTTATATTTAGATAAAGCTCCATATGTTAATGTAGAATAATGAAATTACTCATAACATTTAATATATTTTATAACAGATATCAGAAATGACTTATCATAAAGATATAAACTATATATGACCTATATTTAGAGAAAGTGAAAACACTACAAAATGTTAAATATAAGTAGTTTCCAATCAAATGTATCAATTTCCAATCAATTAATTATACCAGCATTTATAGCTTTAAAAAATATGGGGGCTTCCCTGGTGGCACAGTGGTTGAGAATCTGCCTGCTAATGCAGGGGACGCGGGTTCGAGCCCTGGTCTGGGAGGATCCCACATGCCGCAGAGCAACTAGGCCCGTGAGCCACAACTACTGAGCCTGCGCGTCTGGAGCCTGTGCTCCGCAACAAGAGAGGCCACGATGGTGAGAGGCCCGCGCAGCGCGACGAAGAATGGCCCCCGCTCGCCACAACTAGAGAAAGCCCTCGCACAGAAACGAAGACCCAACACAGCCAAAAAAAGAAAAATAAATAATAATTAAAGGTGCTAATAATTAAAAAAAAAAATGATCTTTCAAAATTGGTATTGTTATTTTATTCAGCCAGATATCTGCAGAAACTCTTTTGAGTTCAGAATCAGCATTCAGCAAAGCATCTAGTACAGTGTGGGCCTTCAATACATGCTTATTGAAGTCAACCAGTAACAAGTCATATGGGAAAATCTGTCATGTATTAAGGAGTATTGCTCTTTATAATGATAAAGTTATAACTTTTGGAGAGCAAACGTTTTAAGCTAACTCTTCAATCTTACACTATTTAATTCAAATTTTACTGAGTTGGATTAAACAGTGTATTAATCAGAAAAGACTCAATTAAATGTTATCAGTTCTCTAAATTCATTCCATCTCCACAAAACAAGTATCTGCCACCATCAAAGAAATGTGGCTTGCACAGCCCAAAGAAAATATGTCACCCATGACAATTATTTTGAAGTGGAAGGGAGAAAAAAAATTCTGGTCCTTAGAGGCAAAAGATAAAAAATGATTGTAAAAATATCTGTATCATTACATTTTATTCCTGCACCATGCATAGATGCATAGACAAAGGAGAAGAAAAGTCTATCCTTGTAAAGAACATATTAACTGCACAAACTCCATATTAAAAACTAGTATAAGAAATGTCTTCACTTAGGATTTATTTATTGGTTTATCTTTAGTTCTAATTGACAGACTAATAAATAAAGGTTACTGGTATTTTGGTAATTTTTAAAATCAAAGGTACAAAGATTTATTTAAATGTGTGTTTTAAAGAAAAGTATGAAATTAAAATAAGAATATGGAATATATGTTAAATGAACCTTACACATCTGCTGTATTATTAATAGCTTATTTAATTTAGTTCTTAGTCCTCAGTTTAATTGACCTTTCAGCATCATTTGAGACTGTTGACTGCTCCCTCCTTACACATGTACTATCTTCAATTGGCTTCCAGGACATAACTTTGCCTTGTTTATGTTTTTCCCTTTATACATCAATATCACTGATTACTCCTAATCAGCATCCTCTGTGGCTTTCTCATTTCTCCTGGGCCTTTTAATGTTGAAGCACCTCCTGACTCAGTTCTTTAGGGCTTCTCCTTAATTTCTGCACTCATTCTCTTGGTAATCTGGTCTAATCCCATCTCTTTAAATACCATTAATATGGTGATACCCCCAACTTTGTTTCTTCAGCAGACTTCTTTTCCAAATTCTTACTTTTATATATTCAACTTCATCTATAGGCACAATAACTTCCATATTCCAAACTTGAACCATTAGTATTCACACCAGACTTGCCCCTCCAAGAGTCTACCTCATTTCAATTGACGGCAGCTGTATTCTTCTAGTTGCCAAGCCTAAAAACCTTGCAGCCATGGTTGATTTCTTTAATTATCTCACATTCTACATCTAATTCATCAGTAAACCCTGTTGGATCTATTTTCAAAATAGGACCAAACCATTTCTTATCAAATCTATAGCCACAATTTGACTGAGCTACAATTAGTCCTCATGGAGGTTAAGACTTTAGCTTTCTAAAGGTTCTCTTCTATTTTCTACCACTACAGTCCAATTTCAACACAGCAGCCAAAGTGATCTCTAGGGCAGATGGGGTAAACAACAACAAAGAATTTTTGTTCTTGGGGTGGCCAAACAAAAAAGCACATTTGGGTATTTCAATTTTATCCTATTACATGTCATTACCTGAGGTTAATGATGAATAATAAGACATTATGTTATAAACTATGGGAAAAACACTTCTGAGTTAAGATAAAATATGATGAAAACAGGAAATCTAAAATCAGATTATGCATAAGACAAAAATGGACAACCTTGGAAAACTCTCACTGACCTCCCTAATATTAACCTGCTGATACGGCAGGCTAACAAATTTTGGTATTAATTGTGATTTCTTTTAATATCAATAGAGTAGAAAAATTAGAATGAGGCAACTTCTTCATTTTCAACACCTTCCACCCCTACAAAAGTGGGAATTTGCATCAAGCAGGGCTTTGGGCCCTAAAGAATTTGGGTTTCTATTGCTCCCACGGTAGAAAGACAGGCTTTCTTTCCTAAAAGAGAGGACAATTTAAGTCTGAGAGATAGGGTTTGTGATCTGAAACTTTAAAATTAGGGGGTTTAATACTACTTAACTTGGAAAATTTATCTAGGACTGAGGGAGAGGTGATGTTTGCAGTTCCTGGAATAGTGCGAAATGATTCTTTAGACCACTAAAGAACCCAGAGTAGGTTATAGAAACTCAGACAATTGCAAGCTTAATATAAGTAGGAAAATAGCTTTATGGGGAAACACTGGGTAGCCACTTTGACACAGGAGCACAGAAGCAATGGAAGCATTCTTAAGCCTTTTTAGGGAACTCTGCAAACTTGGATTAAAAAAAAAAATTAAGTGGTCCTTTGAATACTGAAATTTAAATTCCCATCCACATGTGAAGTGGAGACTCAGGATAACTTAGATTTGTTTAAAAATAATAAAATAAATACAACTTTTCCTGCATCTCAGTATTATATTAGAGTAACCATCATAACTTTTACAGTAGATCCAGTCCATGCAGAGCAAATTAACATGCAGAGGATTAGATTAATTTTGGACATGTGATATGGGACTCACCAAAAATAGAAAAAATAAAAATTGTGGCCAGGTGTAAGAATGTGCTTTCTCAATGAACATCTCTGCAACTACAGCATCAACAGTGATAATATAGTACAGGTGCTAGAGAGAAAAGACAAGAAAGGAAAGTGAGCAAATGTATATAACTGGAAAATGACACTAATTAAAGAATTGTCTTCAAAGGAAAAAAACCTGGAATTTTAATTCTTGAGCATCCAATCATTTTTTAAAAGTGTACTTCAGGGAAAAGTCCATTCCAGTGTAGAAAAATAATATTCCAACTGATATAAAGCTCAAGTTAAATGAAGCTGCATATCTATTTTAGCGTCTTGACAGCATTCATGACAAAAAGATGTATCATTTATCTGTGTAGTTAAATGGCCTTCAAACTACTGCTTAAATCATGAAAAAATTAATTTAAAAACACATTTACTCAGATTGAACAGTATCCTATGTGGCATCCATGCATGCTGATCACTGTCAAGTTTTTGTTTGTGTGTTTCTCTGGCAATATCATCATGTGAAGCTTTATTACAGCACTGGTAAATATTTATGTCTCTTTTTTCTTTATAGAAGGTTGAGTTTTATGCCATTAATTCAAAGAAAAAAATAAATCTAATCTTATATTACACTGCTTTCCAATTAGCTCAAAACTGGTGTAAATGTAATAAACAGTACCAAAGGACAAGACTATTAATTAATTTGTTACTAATAAAAATAATTTTGGTTACATCAGCAACAGTCATGGCAGAATAGAAAGGCTTACCCCTCACTTTCGCACAAAGACAGCAACAACAAAAAAAGATTTTAGAACTCTAGCAACTAGTTAAAAAGTTGCAGTACTTCAGAAAAGCTCAAACCAAAGAATAGATGCCTTGAAACAGGTAAGAAAAGTTGTTTCATAAAAACTGCAATGGGTAAACCTTCCCACAAGACAGCATAGGTTTGTGAAAATGGAAGAAAAGTCCAAATCACAACTTCTCCTTTGAGAGAGAACAAAGAGAAAAGTGAAATATCCATCCAATATTCCAGCTTTTGGGAGGACTGCTTTTGAGGAACTAGTTTTGTGCCACTTTATTTGGAGTGTTGATGGGGGAACTGGCATACTCTCAAGGCCTGGGGGCCCCTGAGAACAAAAGAGAGCTCAGCAACTTGTTCAGTGCCAGAAAACCTGCAGTACTATGGAAAGACATCAGAAGGAGCAAGAGACTGTAAACTCTTAAAAAAGACACAAGCAAACCTCTCTAATTAGGAAATTACATGCACAGGCCCAAAGAAGACACATCCTTATAAAGGGTTTGAGAGTCCCTGGGAATCTTTAGCTGGGTTGATTGTCTTCCCCTGTTCAAAGACAGTCTGGAAGGTGGCTGTTTTTCAAATGCATATATCCCAGCAAAAAATAACAAGGCACATGAAGAGGTAGGAAAATATGGCCCAATCAAATAACCAAAATAAGTCTCCAGAAACTGACCCTAAATAAAAGAAGATCTATGAATTACCTGACAAAGAATTTGAAATAATAGTCATTGAGTCAATAATAGTCATTTAAGTCATTAATACACATTAGAGTATTACAAGAGGACATGGACAACTAAATGAAATTAGGAAAATGAAGAATGAACAAAATGAAAATAATAACAAGATATAGAAATTATATAAAGAAAAAAAATTCTAGAGCTGAAGGATACAATAAATGAGTTGAAAAATTCACTAGAGTGGTTTAACAGCAGACTTGATTAATCAAAAGAAAGAATAAGCAAACTTGAAGATAGGTTATTTGACGTTATCCAATCAGAGGAACAAAAAAAAAAAAATGAAGAAAAGTGAAGAAAGCATAAGGGAATTATGGTATACCATCAAGCAGGCAAATAGTCACATTATGAGAGTCCCAGAAGGAGAAATAAGGGAAAAGGGCAGGGAGTTTTCCTGAAGAAATAGGGGTCCCCAAATTCTCAATATGAGAAAGAAAATGAACCTTCAAAACCAGAAGTTCAAAGAATTCTAACTAAGATAACCCAAAGGCCCATACGGAGATACATTATAATCAAACTATCAAAAATGTAAGACAAAGAGAGAATTTTGAAACTAGCCAGAGAAAAGGTAACTTATCGCATACAAATGAGCTCTCATAAGGTTATCAGTGGATTTGTCAGCAGAAATATTTCAGGCCAGAATGGAGTGAGACATTATATTCAAAGTTCTGAAAGATAAAACATTTCCAAACAAGAATATTATATCTGGCAAAACTATCCTTAGAAGTGAAGGAGAAATATATACTTTCCCAGGTAAATAAAAGTGGAGGGAGTTCATCACCACTAGATCTGCTTTATAAGAATTGTTAAAGGGAATTTTTCTAGTTCAAGTGAAATGATGCTACACAGCAAAATGAAGCATATGAAAATATAAATCTTTCTAGTAAAGGTAAATAAATAGACAAATACAGAATCCTATAATACTGTAATAATGATGCATAAGTCACTTTCAATTATGGTACAGACTTGAAAATAAAAGCATAAAAAATACTATAAGACTATGTTAATGAATGCACAATATAAAAAGGTACAATTTGTGACAATATTAACAAAGTCTGGGAGTAGAAGAGTTTTGCAAGCAATTTTAGTTGTTATCAGTTTAAAATACATTGTTATAGGAGAGCTATGTTAGTAAGATGACAGCCTCCATCTCTCCACAAATAACAATTAGACATCTATCCACTAATGAAAATAGCTCTAGGAGAGTTCAAGAATCCACTTACAAAGCTTCAGCAACATAGTGGAGCAAAAAATCTGAGAATAAGGCACAAACGGGGTAGGAAGAACAGTTTCATTTTGTGTACATCATCTCACCCCCCAGACCAGTGCCAAAAGTGGAATTCTCCAGCCCCAGCGTGTTCCCCTCATTAGGAAAAGGAGAGCCTGTTAAGTGACCAGCTTCCCCTGTCTTTCAGGGTACTGTATGAAGGCTCCAATTTAGGTTCACCCCACCCAGAGACCGGAATAGCAGAGATGTCTAATGATGACTAGGAATAAAGAAGAAGGGCAGGGGCTATCAGTATCAATCACACAGCAGGAGTGACCATGGTCCACAACAGCTTGATCTGTAGAGGATCTAGCAGCGTTCACTGCTGAGGACCTCTACAGCCTTCGTGGATACTGCAGTACACTTGCAGCTTTTAACACAGGGGATCCTGTCATGGAACTCAGCAGACTGCTCCTCAGAGGACCCCAGCTGCTTTCACCACTGAGGAAAACAATGACCAGCACAGTCACCATGCACCCCCTTTTACTTTTGCCACCAAGGGTCCTACAGATTTTTTCTTTCACAGACTCCAGCTGCCTGAGTCCTTCTCTGCCCCACTCCTACTGTAGCTGCCCCATCCAGTGCTGCTGTGAACACATCAGGACCCAGGACTCAGTGTGGCTACACCACCTGAAGCCAGTCTCGGGCTCTGTGGCAGCATGCATGAATTACACCAGCCTACCCCCTCACAGCTGACTCCCACTGCCACATGCATGTCCACTTTAGGCTCTACAGCATATAAGTATGCACAAAAATCCCAGGCTTCTACAGCTGCTTGGGCACCCAGAGATACCCACAACTCCTGTCACTGGCCTGCATTGCTTTACACAACCACAGCTAGCCCCTGCAGCCATGCACCTGCACTCTGTCAGCCCTGACTGCCATAACAAGCCACCATCACCATGTGGGTGCCTACAGCTACCCTCTACAGCTGCATAAGTGCATGATAACAGCCTGAGCCTTCATAAAAGTATTATGTGCCACAGTTGGCCCTGGTCCTGGCCCTCACAACTATGTGTATACCTGGATAAAGTCTATGTCATTAGTGTGGGCAAACCACTAGCTGTAGCCACCACTACCACCTGTCTTGATCCCTCACCACTGGAACTGGAGGCACTGCTGAGGATCTTAATAACCCTAGCAGCCATGATGTACACCCCTCAGCTCTTGCCATCAAGAGTCACAATGTTGTCAATGGGATGGAACCAGCTGCCTGAACTAAGACACCATGATCCCACAAACCTGGAGCCATCACACAACCCCTGCAACTGGTGTTCCACACCACTAGTCCCAAGACCACAGAGGCTGCCTGCAATGTGTTCCACCACAGGTGAATGTCTTTAGTGAAGCCAGTCCATAACTCTGGAAGAGATGACTCATTCCTCAAATGTGCAAATACTTATGCAAGGCTCCAGGGATCACAAGAAAGCAGAGAAACATGAAGAAAGCAGAGAAACATGACACCACCAAAGGAGATTGAACAACACTCTCTTGAACAACCAGGGGCTCAAAGAAGAAATTGAAAGGGAAGTCAAAAAAATATTTGAAATAAACAAAAGTGGAAACACAAAATACCAAAACTTACGGGATGCAGCAAAAGCAGTTCTAACAAGAAAGTTTATAGTGATAAATGCCTACCTACATCAAAAAAAGAAAGATGTCAAATAAAAAAACCTAACATCACACCTCAAAGTATTAGAACAAATGAAGCCCAAAGATAGTAGAAGGAATGAAACAACAAAGATGACAGTGGATATAAATGAAATAGAGGTTAAAGAGACAATAGAATAGATCATTGAAACTGAGAGCTGGGGTATTTTTTTTTTGAAAATATTAAAAAATAGACAAAAATTTAGCTACTCTTACCAAGAAAAAAAGAGAGAAGACTCAAAAAATCAAATCATGAATAAAAGAAGAGCCATTACAAATGAAATAACAGAAATATAAAGGATCATAATATTACCCTAAACAAGTACATGCCAACAAATCTGATAACCTAGAAGAAATGGATAAACTCTTAGAAACACACAATTGATCAAGACTAAATCATGAATAAATAGAAAATTTGAACAGAACAATAATAAGGAGATTGAGTCATTAATTGAATACTCCCAATAAATTCCAGGACTAGATGGATTCTTTGGCGCATTTTACCAAATATTTAAAGAGGAATTAATATTGATCCTTTTCAAACTGTTCCAAAAAATTGAATAAGATATAGTAATAAACTAATAATAAACTAATTTGCAAGGTCCACATTACCCTGATACCAAAGCCAGATAAGAACACTACAATTAAAAAAAAATATATATAGACCACTCCCCCATGGATACTGATGCTAAAATCCTCAGCAAAATACAGGCAAACTGAATTTAATAACACATTATAATGATTATACACCATCATCAAGTGAGATTTATGTCTGGAATGCAAGGGTGATTCAGCATATAAAAATCAATCAATGTGGTGCACCACATTAACAGAATAAAAAACAAAACCCACAAGATCATTTCATTTGATTCAGAAAGAACCTTTGAGAAAATTCAACAACCTTTCATGATAAAAACACTCTGCAAACTAGAATAAAAGGAAATTACCTCAACATAAGACAAGCTATATATAAAAAGCTCACAGCTAACATGATACTCATTGGTAAAAAGCTTCCTTTCTAAGATTAGGAAGAAGGCAAGACTGATCTCTCTCATATTTTTATTCAACATTGTAGTGAAAGCCCTACGCAGAGCAATTGGGCAAGAAAAGGATAAAAAAGGCATGCAAATTGGAAGGGAAGAAGTAAAATCATCTCTGCTCAAAGCTGGTATGATTTAATATGTAGAAAACCCTGAATATTCCACACCAAAAAAAAAAATTTACTAAAACTAGTCAACAAAGTACTTCAGCAAAGTAGCGGGCTACAAAATCAACACGCAAAATAAGCTGTGATTCTATACATTAACAATGGGCAATCTGAAGAGGAAGTTACGACCACAATCCCATTTACAACAGCAACAAAAAGAATGAAATACTTAGGGATAAACTTAATGAAGAGGCATGTTGAGAGTTTAAATTACTCCATAATACTGCATTCATTTTGTGTAGCTAAGTAGCCTGCAGGGGGCTTGAATTGTCATTAGTCCCTCCCTCAAGGACATGCCTTAGATAACACCTCAGAGTCACAAGTAAATGTAAGTTCCTGATATGATTCCCTCAATGCCCCTTGTAATAAACAGTCTCCTCTGTCTCCCAGCTCCTTCCCTTGTGTACCTCTTAGATAAGACCCCAGTGGAGCTAAAACCCACATGCACTTTTTGTTTTGAATTCACCAATCCAGGCTTACCCCAGCAACCCCAAAGCATTCCACCTGCGAACCCTAATAAAGGGAAGTGTCCAAGGTTCTGTTGCTCACTCTCTGCCTGTACTTGGCCTTGACTTTCCCATGTGGTTCCTTGAGGCATGCTGAGTACCTCCTTCAGGACCTATAAGTAATAAACTTCTCTATTTCACTTTCTCTTGTGGTCTTTTATTGACCTATGACTCACTACCGAAGACTCTGAGGCTCTTCTTAACAAATGTTAATTTAACAAAAAAATCACAAGGCAAAGGACTTGTACTGAAAACTACAAAATGTTGCTGAAAGAAATTAAAGAAGACATCAATAAATGGAAAGACATCTAGTGTTCATGGATTAGAAAAAATATTGTTAAAATGTCCATACTACCCAAAGTGATCTACAGATTCAATGGAATCCCTATCAAAATCTCAATGGCATTTTTATTTTGCAGAAATAGAAATAAAATTCTAAAATTGACATGTAATCTCAAAGGATACAAAATAAAAACAATCTTGAGGAAGAAAACAAAGATTCAAACATCACACTTCCTGATTTCAAAACCTATTACAAACCTACAGTAATTTAAACATTGTGGTACTGGTGTAAAAACAGACATATAGACCAATAAAAGCAAATAGAAAGCACAGAAATAAATCTTCACCTACATGATCAAATGATCTCTGACAAGGTTGCCAATAATGGGAAAAGGATATTCTCTGGAACAAATGGTGTTGGGAAAACTGGAAATTCACACGCTATAGAGTGAAGTTGGACCCTATGTTACACCATATACAAAAAGGTACAAATAGATTAATAACCTAAAAATAAGACTTGAAACTATAAAACTCCTAGCAAAAGCACAGAGGAAAAGCTCTACAACATTGGATTTGGCAAAGATATTACAACAAAAGTTCAAGTAACAAAATCAATAATAAACTAGTGGGACTGCATCAATCTTAAAAACTTCTGTTAAGCAAAGAAAACAATCAATAAAGTGAAAAGACAACCTATGGAATGGGAAAAAATTATTTGCAAACCATATATCTGATAAGAATTTAATATCCAGAATATATAAAGTTCTACATCTCAAAAACTACAACATAAATAATCTCATTTAAAAATGGGTAAAGGACTTGAATAGACATTTCTCCAATTAAGATATATAAATACCCCAAAAGCACATGAAACATCTTCAACTTGACTAAACATCTGGGGGATGCAAATCAAAACCACAATGGGATGTCATCTCACACCTGTTAGATGGCCACTATCACAAAAAATAGAAAATACAAGTGTTGGCAACAATGTGGAGGAATTGGAACCCTTGTCTTTTGTTGGCGGGCGTGTAAGATGGTGCAGCCATCATGGAAAACAGTATGAAAGTTTCTCCAAAAATTAAAACTACTGTATTATCCACCAGTTTCACTTCTGGTATATATTCAAAGTAATTGAAATCAGGATCTTAAAGAGAAATTTGTGCTCCCATGTTTATTTCAGCAATATTCACAATAGCCAAGATATGGAAGCAATCTAAATGTCCATTGACAGGTGAATGGATAAAGAAAATGTACATACATATAGTGGAATATTATTCAGCCTTAAAAAGAAGGAAACCCTGTCATATGATACAACACCAATGAACCTGGACTACATACTGTTACGTGAAAAAAGCCAATCACAAAAAGACACATACTGCATGATTTCACTTATGACAGGTATCTAAAGTAGTCCACCTCTTAGACACAGAAAGTAGAATGGTAGTTGCCATGGGCTGGGAAAAGGGGAATTATTGTTTAATTAGTATAGAGTTTCTGTTGTGAAAGATGAAAAGGCTCTAGAGATCTGTTGCACACTTAAGAATAGTTAAGATGAAAAAGTTTATTTTATGTGTTTTTACCACAGGAAAACAAAGAAGGAGACAGCACTCCATGTAGCCATAAGAAAATTTTCCAACATGTGCATTTTATGTAAATGTGACAAGGAATAGAACTTGCTACCATCTGAATTAAAGATGGGAGAAAGACTATACATTGCTTTTGCATGTATATGCATTAAACAAATCTCTGGAAGAATGAAAAATAACTTCCCTAGGTATTAAACAAAATTGCTACCTATTATATTGGAGCTAAAAGATTTCAATGATATAAGACTGGAGCTCTCAAACACTGTGTCTGAGAAAGTGCAAAAAAAATACCTAGAAAGCTTTAGCTATGGTTTGCATTGGATAAAGAGAAACAAGTATTTAAACACAAGCTATAAATGTCCTTATGCATGAAAAACAGACAATATTTCTTTCTTTTCCAAAGAAACTGAGAAAAGTAAAAGCTGGATCTAGAGATCACAGAGAATGAAACTCTATCAGTTATATGACTATAAAAATAACAAAGAAGCATCAAAAACACTTGAGATGAGTTATTTTTGTCTCTTTTAAACTGAATTCTTTATTCAGTTCACCTTTTAGTCACATTTCCTGAAGCCATCTATAATGCAGTTGGCAGTCATGACATTTTGGAAAAAAAAGTATATGAAGGGGCACATCAAGCATATTTGGTATTCTTTTCTATTTTTCTTTTTCTTTTTTTTTTTCCTGTGACTGCATCCTTCAAATATTGCTTTAGACATAGCACTCAAAGCATCATGAAATTCTAGTTCAGCAAAATATCTGGTTTTAGTTCTAGACAAAAATGGAAAGATCCGGTGGTCATATATCTGTGAATACAATTTATTGAATACATTTTTCAAGTCATTGCTGTGAGACAGACCAAATTGAAATGAGTCTATGTGCATGTCTGTTTTATTCCATTTTATGTGAAAAGGGTCCACCCTGGACTGGGTCCAAATCGACAAAAGAGCTTTAGAAGAGTGATAAATTTTAATACATCTGTTAGCTGCTAGTGATTAATGGCCATATCTCAAACTCTTTAAGAAGTTTGAGATTTAAAGTGTCTCACCACTTCTTGGTAGATTTATCAGAGACAGTTAACTGATGTTTCTACAAGGAAAATTACCTACACTAAAAAGACTACCTGTTAGAAGTTGATTAGAGATATAACTAGTATAATAAGTATCTTTCACATTATCCAGGCTCTTTCCTTATGGAAAATGCTAGTTTACATGAAATATAATTTTATTAGTTTAACCTAATGACCAAGGTAATGGAAATTAATTAAATCTGATTGACAAGTTCATTAAAACTGTGTAATTCAGATTCCATTTATCTAGTGAGGTTATTACAAAAGTATTTTCTTTTTGAAAGTCATCATTGTATTTGTAAGAAAAGTTTACATTAATCCAATTTTCTCCAAAGTAATGGTAAATTTGTAGAATAAAATCTCCGACAGGAAATAAAGGTCTACATACTAATGTTACTTCCACAGAATAATTGATGTCATCGTATTTCATGTTACATGCTTTTCCTTGATCTGTCTTTGTAGCAGTTGGCAGCTACTAAGTTTTTGTTAAAATAGTTTATAAATACACAAAAGATTCACTTGTACTCTATTTGAAATATTAGTAAACATAAAATGACAACTTTAAAAATGTAAACTTATTCAACCTACAATTTTATAAGCCCATAGATAATTAATAGGCTCACTTGAGTGTAAGAACTTGCCTACACACTAGTTATGATCTTGGTCACTCAGTATTTTCATCTTGGAGGATTTGCTAAGTAGTTTACAATTCACTGATTACAAGTATGTTTATTTTTTTCACTTGAATATATACCTAGAATGACAAGGTAACTCTCTTTTTGCTGAAGATGTTATAATAGCACAATGACAAGTAAGGCTTTGTTTGTAAAAGAAGAAAGGCCTTGATTCTAATAAAATCCATTGTTGAAGCAGATCATTGAGAAGACATGACCCGTTGTTTGACCTTGAGCTGGACCCTGGAGTTGGAGGCTTCCCACCCTGTCCCCTGTCCTTGAAATGTGTTCTGCTTGCCTTCCCACTTCTCAGAAGCTGCCCCAAGGGTACAGCCTTGAGCTAGAAATGTGGTGTTGAGATTATCTGGATGGTATACACGACTGAACCCAATTACGAACTCTATATAAACTTTCAAGGTTTGGCAGGCGGGTGCAGAAATCTACTCCTCTTGTGGCTGCCCCCATAAGACAAGCCTCATAAGTAAGTTCCCTTGTTTATTAAACCTGACCCCTACCACTCTGGAGTGGTCTGCCTCTTCCTTTGGTCTCTCCCTGACTTTCACATATGGCGGCCAATTTCAGATAACACCTAGGAAGCTCCTGAGGTTGGCAGATAACATCCATTATTCTGAACTTAATTCTATATTATCAAATATTGTTGCAAGCCATATAATGCTATAATACTATAAACTTAATGTGTGTCCAGTATTTTGGGACATTGTTTACTTTCACCTAAAACTATTGAAAGTCCTGTCAAAATCTTTATCAGTATATTCTTATTAACCCTTAGATTGAAAATATTTCTCTCCCTTCGACTTACTAAAGACATTGTGCTACTATGGCTGTCTTCTTTCTTCTCTCATTTTTTTCTGCTTTCCTTTTCCTTCTCTTACTTCCCAAAGCCTCAACTTTCTCTTTTTCTCTGCTGACTTATTCCTTCAAAAGGGTCATTCTCTTTCACTGCTTTCATTATCTCCTCTCTCCTGATGAATTTGAAGCTAATATTTCATACCAAGATTAATAATTTTTTCCAGTTCAGGCAAAACTTTGAAGGTAGTTATTTTAGAATATTAATTATTAAAAATTTAAATTGCCATCTAATGTATACGTATGTGTACTGAATCAATAATTTGATTTAACAACACTATGTAAATAGGTGCCAAATTATATTAGGGCTGTCCTGTAGGATAATCTCTAGTTATATACAATGTTGCAAAGACACCTACATTGTTACTAACATGCTCAATACAGCAATAATATTCACTATTGTGAAAAAGATTTCAAGTAATTTTAGGAAAGAAATGAAATTTGGTTATTATTGAAATCTTAGTATAGCTGTCTTAAGATTCAGTCCAACTTTGTGAAATGCTATTATCATAATGATAGATCTAACAATACAAAATTGAACTTTAAATTTTCTCTGCATGTTTGTAATTATAAGGCTCTTTTAGAAGAGAACAAAAAAGAGTGAAGTAAATTGAGGTTGGAAATAATTTGAGGCAATAGTTCTCAAAGCATAATCAAAATTTCTTACTTTGTTCAAATGTTTGCCTAGCTCTATTTGTAACTGAAAATAATGTATTAGTCACAACATGAGCATGCTTAATTTACCCCATGCGTAGAAAGTAAAGTAAAATAAAGTCCTTGATAATTCTTGTGCTGAGAGAATCATGAATTTAAAGCTCTTAATCTCTAAGGTAGAAAAGAAGTGATTACTGCATTTACTTATATGAAGCCTAAGAGTCTAGTATGGATTCTTGTAAACTAGAGCAGTGATATTAGAAGTATTGCATGCTACAGAATATTGGGTGTATAAAAAGAAGAAAGAAGAGTCTAGAATAAAAAAAAATTGTATGTTTGATATTAAAAATAAAAATGATCTTTTACTTTATTTCATTCATAAATGCCAAAAATTAATTGTAAGAATTTAAAGAAATATATTTTGACATTTATGAGCAAAATATGGCAAATTACAAGCTAGCATGTGGAAGGGAAAGTAATGTTTATTATTTGGTGTGTGTGGGGTGTTTGTGTGAGATTGATAGAAAAATAACTGATAGGTGTTGGAAAAACCTAACCCCAATAATTCGGTATTTTTCTATGGTTATCAGAGAAAGAAATAGAGTAGAAAATTGAGCTGCACCTATGACCCAAAAATTCAAATAAAACATTAGTTAAAAACCAGAGGTCTTAGGTTAGCAATTAGTTTTCATGTTCATTCATACCAGATCTTCTACAAATGTAAAATTCATCTGTGGCATAGTGTTCTAGTTTCCTTTCTACATTTTAAGTTAAGGTACTAATGAGCTATGAACTGAATAGTTAGTACCAGAGAGAAATAAAGCTCATGAAATACACCAAATTGGCGTATTCAGCTATTAAAATTATCGAGATTTTACATAATAAAGATTCAGGATAACCTTATGTTAAGAATACAAGCTTTAGAAACAGAATGAAAGGGCTTCAAATCTTGGCTTTAAAATTATTATCTATTATAGATATTAATATTTATATGTAATAGTCCTTTGGTAACTTTTCCTTCTACGTTTTAGAGGAGAAAAAGAAGTTCAGAAAGGAATACTAATGTGGTTTCCTTTTTAATTACATGGAATAATCTGTGCATCGTTTCTAATATAGGTCTAGTATATACTAGTTAGTATTCGAGAAAAGAAAAGGAAACTTTTTTTATTAGACGTGTACATCATTGTTACTTTCATAGTTCAGAATCACTATGTTATTTATAATACAGTATCATTTTACCACTATATAAAATTCCAAAACTTACTTTGCCTTTCCAGCATTTTCCTTATCTTATTTTTATTGTCTTTCATCTAAAGGTATCTTATTGAGGAAGAGGAATCAAGAGTGGAGAGAGGATGAGTCATATTAACAAAATAATTTACTTTGCATTGGATATTTTGATCTAGTGGATACTACAGTGTTATTAATCATTACAAGATTTCATAACACTCCATAGACAGCCTTAGCTTAAAACTCATAAAGTTTGTCATTAAAGTTTGAAATTTGCATTATTAAATCAGATCAGTGAAGACTATCACCACACAATAGCTCTATATAGATTTTTTTTTTTAAGTCTACTGTTTGAGGGAAACAATTTCAGGAGCACCAAAACCTTTCCTTTTAACATCCCAGCTTGCTCAGTCTTTCTCTCATCACACTCAAGTAAAAATGTTTTTGTATTCACCTACCAAGTGATTTCAAATGTAAAATAAGAATAATCAGTGTAGTGAACAAAAACAATGACAAAAAAGATAGGGTAAACATAGTGTAAATATTTAGTAAAAATTTAGTAAAGAACATTATATTTTTAAAGAACATATACCAGGGACATTATTTATCATCATTATTTTAAGAGTGAATGTTGTGTGCTATTTATTTTTCAGTTGGCATCATTTGTCTCAGCAGTGTAACTGAATCGTAAATAACATCATAAAGGTAATTCAATCATAAAACACAATATATAATTTCCCCAAATTTGAATAAAAACTCATTTTTACTATGAATTTCCTAGGGGAAAAAAAATAAAGTCCAAAGGAAATAAAGTCCAAACAACATCTTTTAAATCTTGTCTATTAAAGTTAAAAAAAAAAAAAAACAAACCTGGAATTTATCCTCCTCACATTTATCCTCCTCACATACCCTCCTCTGTTTGTTCAGTCTTAGTTGTAGGAGTCTCCTGATGACTCCTGAAATTCAAGTCTAGCCAGTAAAATAAATAAAGAGTTTTTAAGATCACTCTGTAGTTTTTCAGTTTCACTAGCTTTCTAGTATTAGCCAAACATATGTAAAAGAAAGTCACAATCCATTGATGGGGCGTTTCTCTCACTTGATAAACATCATCATATGCTATTTGTGATACCTTTCTTTCCCTTCTAGCATATTGGAAATCTTGCCTTTCATTTGAAAGTAAGTGTACTTCTTTTTTGATGAATCCCACAATTTGGATACTTTTCTCACTGGATTAGTTTCCTAGGGCTACCATAACAAAGTACCACAAACTGAGTGGATTAAAACATAAGGTTATGTTCCACAGTTCAGAAGGCCAGAAGTCTGAAAGCAATGTGTTGGCAGAGTCATCATCCCTCTGAAAGCTCTCGGGAATGACCTGTTCCATGCCTCTCTCCTAGCTCCTGTAGCCCCAGGTGTTCTTGCTTTGCAGATATATCCCTCCAACCTTCCATCTTCGCTTGGTATTCTCCCCGTGTCTTTACATCATCTTTCCTGTATGTGTGTCTGTCTTGGTACCCAAATTTCTCCTTTTATAAGGACACCAGTCATATGGTAGTAGAGCCCACCCTAATGACCTCATTTTAACTTGATTAATTCTACAAAAACCCCATTTCCAAATAAGGTCACATTTTGAGGTACTGAGGTGAGGACTTCAACATACCCTTTTTAAGGGGATACAATTCAAGTCAAAACACTCACCCATCACAAGTAATACTGAAATAGCTCATGTAAAACTTGGACTACCTACAACAGAACATAATGCACATACCATGAAGTAGGTTAGTTCCTAAAGCAGAAAAGAATAAGAGATTGGGATACTCTCTACCTTCCTGTGGAGTAGTGACAATTAAGGCAAGATGCCAAAAACGTTTATTTAAATAAAACTTTTTCCATGAAAATCAATAGAGTGGGGCAGAAACAGTATCCATTAATATCCTTATTACTATTTGAAATGCTATTGACTTCTTATATCTTTCTAGCCCATAAAATAATTGCTTGTTATCTGTCTTATTTGTTGCTGCACCTCCAGTTTTTGGCACATAACATATACTCGATTAACACTTGTTAGTTATTGGATGAATCTTTACATCTGGATGATGGGGTATTGATTACTGTAAAAAATATTTTATAGACTTTATCTTTTTACTGAAGAAATAACACACAGTTAAATTATAGATTTTTGCATGTAGAAAAACAGCTTCAAAATATTAAGCCATTAATCCCTTCAACATGACATACCATTTTATATTAAATATTTATTATTAAAATGGCAACAAAACACACTCATGTAATTGTGGCTTTCTCTCAAGTGTAGTATCAAATAAGGATATCTCAGGATAATTTTTAGGTTCCCAAAGTATTCACAAGTATCAAACAGAAGGAGAAATTTGCTTTCACATTGTTAGGAGAATGGTGTCAAAAAGTGCTGATAAAAGTGTCGACTTTGAAGCTAGAAGGTTTGTCTCTATTCTGTACTATTTTTGTAAACTTCAAGAAACCATTTAATCCTACTAATCTTGTTTTGTGCTTAAGAAAACAGTGATGGCAAGAGAAACAGACACAGCACAGGTTTGCTGGAAGGATCAAACAAAATGATACAAAAATATTTCATTAGCACTATACAAATAGCAGTTAATATTTCATCAGAGAGCTCTTTGTGAAGATTGTTGAAGTTCATGCATTTTTTTTTTAATTGCAATGTTGACAATGGATATTCCTGAAAGCTGGGAAATGACTCTAAATTATACTTCATTAATAGAAAAATACCATCTTTTCATTACAAAGGGGTAAAAATAGATCGTATTTGTAAAATAAAAGTTAGACTCTGAAAAATCCAGTTCTCAAACTAACCATACACTTAAAACATTCCATATATAAAAAATTGCCAAAGATTTCCCCATTATTTTGGGAAAGAGCTTAAAAGAAAGAGCTAATGTCATTCACTTTTATCTATCACATGAAATGATTCACTTGAATTCTAAAACATTACACATTTTCAAATCAGAAGTTTTAGCCTTCAAATTACAAAAGTTCTACTAGAGTGTTTTAAAGTTATTCAGGTGTATTTGTCTCATAAAAAATGACTGAGTGTAAGTTGTCCAGGGTGGGTATGATGGTTCATCAGGATACCAAAGATAGCAAGGTGACTTTGAATTAGCCAAAGAGGAAAAGTAGATTATTTTCAAAAGACCAATGTTATTCAATACCTGACTTCTCAATAATTTCTCAGTAGCAGCAAAGGAAACCTGAGGACAGTGGGAAACATCCTCAAAGTATTGAGAAAAATATGTGTCTCATAAATTATACACACTGAGAAAATATTTCAAGAATTAGAGTAATAAGAAAAAAATCCTTTCAAACATACAAAGTAGTTTGCAAGTTATAACTTCTCTCTAGGAAAATTCCTAAGGTAAGTGGAAAGATAATTAACCCAGATGGAAGTTCAGTGGTACAAGAGGAAATAAACAGTAAATATGAAAAAAATTAGTTGAGAAAAATGAAACGAAAAATAAGTATTCAAAAGTAGAAAAACAAAGGGAAGGGAAAAGGGTACCATAAACATAATTAAATAAGGTCTTAGAAATTAATCTAAGTATATCAGTAGAAATAATAAATGAAAATGATGTATATAACCCTGTTAAAGAAAATGTTACATTGGATGAAATATTAAATCCATCTTGATACTGCTTACAAGAAACAGAATTAAAATGTAAGTAAACTGAAGGAGTGAAAGAGTGGGAAAAATACCAGGTAATTATAATAGAAATAATGCTGGAATAGTCACATTAATTTCAGACAAAATGTTATAAAACATTACTAGAGATAAAGAGGGTAGTTCTCTAATGATAATGGCTTACTTCATTAGAAGTAAGTTCTCAAGTTCTCTAATGGCTTACTTCATCAGAAGATGCAATAATTTCTACAACATACCTCCTCAGTAACAAATTTTACACATACACGCACCTCTCACAACTCTGAGGAGAAACAGTAAAATACACATACTACTGGGAGATTTAAAAAGAAATATTCTTAAAATATGATTGATTAGACAGGAAAAATTTCAATAAGCATAAAGAATATTTGAAGAAGCCAATGAATAAACTTCATCTATTAGACATATTAGAACACTGTACTGGGTATCAGTTGCTGTGGGTAAGGATTGCAGACAGGGATACATTGGAGATGGTTTATCTCTGCTCCAAAGCATCTGAGGCCTCACCTGAAAGATCTAAAGGCTGGAAAATGAAATGATGTGGATGCTCATTGACTCACAAGTCTTAAAGTTGATTTTATCGAGGGGTCTACCTGCAGCTATCAGAGGGAAAATCCACATGTCATCTCCATACGGTCAGACTTTCCTCAAAACATTGGGACCAGATTAAAAGTGAATAAAGATCAATATATCTATATTATAGATAGATTTATATAATACATAGATATAGATATATATAGGCATAGATATATATCAGTGTGGTTGATAGCAAAGAACAAAATAAACCAAAAAGCTAACAAAACCATGTATGTTTTGATATTAAGTAAAATAATTCCAAATATATCTTTAGGGATTGAAGAAGTAATCATTTTGAATATAAGATAATTTGTAGACATGATTAACACAATATCGTTATGCCTGACATAACCATTGCAATAACTGCAGATATAACCTCCCTAGACATACCTATTTTCATGGCACTCTGATTCAGTCTTCAATAGTTCCCATGCCTAGAAAATGTGATAACCCTATTTCTTATCAAAATCATTCTTCTCTAATTTTGACTTAAACTCTTTTTTTTTAATATGGTTTCTTTCCTACTTCTCCTTTCTATATGCATCTGATTTGTACAGACTTTACAGAGATCCACAAACACAGGTCAACTTTTGTCTTTATATTTTTAATCACACATTTCTCTATATGGAACATTACTCTCCACCATATCCATCAATTAAATTCTACCCATTTTGCAGGATTTATCTCAAATTCTGCCTCCTCAAGTACATACTCTGTGGTTCCTCCAACCCTGGGTAAAATTATTCTTCCTCTTTTTTACATGATCAAAAATACATATTTTGAAAAACTTGTTCAATAGCATATATCACTTCCTACCTTCTTTATTATTTTTGTCTTTTTATGTTTCAAGATCAGAGAACATGTACTATTTAACTTATATTTACCACAATGTAAAGCACCTATTGGAAGTCCAGGTATATAAAATGGGATCAATTAATATTTGCTCTGTTAAATTTACTTCACTTTTACATTCAATATGTACTTTCAGTACTTAGAAATAAATGTTCTTCAACAAGTACAATTCTAACTTCCCCAACATCAGAATATATAACGATCTCTTTAGTTTGAAGTTTTCATTTTTCTCCCCTCTCCTTTCATTCCTCCATCATAAAAAATTTTTGAAAAATAGCATATTCACTCTTTGTCTTCTGATCTGCCACAAAATTTGATATACAAAACTTACAAGAATAGTGAAACTGACAGTGGTCAAATTTGACCAGTTTAACTTCTAACTGGCATCCAAATGACCCACATTTTCACACGTTTGAAACTCTTTACCTGTTGCTGCTAGCTTACTTCCTCCAATGGCATAAGAAACTACATAGAATAAGTGACAAATATTGATAAACAATGTAAAAGTTTCAGCTGTATTTGTTGAAGCTATTTTTGTTGTTGTTGTTTTGTAAAATGTCCTGATATTCAAATTTCCTCTAGGAAGGAAAGTTTCATTTAGCCTTACACAGCCATCACAATGCTTTGCTCTTTACCCAGTATGGTCTTTCTTGGCAGACAGAAAAGACTAGTAGGGGGTTTAATTTCAGGAGTTTTCAGTAAATTTACCACAGTAACTGGAAGAAAGAAACCCATTTGTTTCCTATAGGCATGGTCTAATCCCAGAGCTCTGTGATGTGAAGAATCAGAGGATGGTCTAGTAGGCTGAATGGACTTTAGCACTTCATATCTTTTCACACAAATGCAGAAGACAATTATTCCCTCAGGTTATAAACTCTCTTTTTATTTTCACCTTCACTGATTCACCACTAGTTGTGCAAATCAAAAGCAGGATATCTGCCTGCCTCTGTTTTTGAAGCTGTGCGTCCTGTTTCCATTATGCTATTTAAAAAAAGTATTCTCTAGGGAGCTGTTTGTAAGGATATGCAAAAAGTTTACCTTAATACCTCATATTGGTATTGAACCAGTTAGTGCTATTATATTTTAAATTATATTATAAAATACATAGATTATTTTGTTAATTCACAATGTAAAATACATTGTACAAATAATTGCCATATATATTTTCAATATCAGTTATTAACTATTAATTGGAACATAGGGAAGAAAGTGGTGACTAGGTCTTTAACTCAGATGACAGAAATATTCCATGATTCTTCCAACTGTAACTTTTGGTTGAAACAACTATTAATTTATCAATAAGTATGTAAGTGTAAATTGTATGTATAAGTTGGAATGCAAAGAATGACCTAAAACTTATTTTATCGTCTCCATTCTAAGCAATTTTTATATATTAATTCATTAAAAGAAATGTTAGAATGTAGAGGTTATAATCAACGTCACCATCATTGTATACAGATGAGGAAATGAAACTACTGGATTGTTAATTAATTTGCCTCAAATCATACATGTAATAAGTGGTAGAACCTGAGATGCAAATCCAGTTAGTCTGTCTCTAGAGCTTGTGATCTTGGTCACTGCATTATACTGGATCCTTCTGTCTCTCCCTCTCATGCTGTCATGTAGCTATACGTTTGAGTAAACCTTTTTCTCTCATGCTCAGTGATGCCTCCATGTGAAAAATCATAAACTGATCAGTTTCACTGACTTGCAGATGGGAATTCTATAACCTGACTACATGGATCAAAGAATCATTAGAGCAGGAATCTGTTATATTTTTAAATGTACATACTTAAAATTGAAACTTTATAGACTGAGATATTATGAGATAACTTTATTCAGAAAATCAAACTATTAACCACTAATAAAAATCAAAACTTTTGTGTTAGAAATATGTATATCATAAAATATATATTAGAGTACTTGACTGATTTTGGATCAATCTTTTTCTTTCATCTATTTTGAGATGAGAATCTGCTATTATTCACAATTACTCTGGTATATATTCATACATATTTGTATGGCATATATTTGTTTGACAATGTTTTTATTGAAATAGATTTCCTTCCATACATTCTTAATTGATGGTATACTATCAGGAAGGGCAAAAAATGGAAATGATAAACTCAACAATTAGGGTTAATCTCCATTGATTTTTTTTCTCATTGTTGTTAGGAAGAATTTAGGAAATTACTGTACAGCAGGAGGCTCTGCTCTTTGTTGCTGGGAAACAGTCATTTGTGATTATTTCAAGGCATTGCCACCTGGAGTAGAAAATGCCTTTCTAAGCCAAGGTGCCAGATTAGACAGATCATATCACTTCAAGTCCAAACATCTGCTGAGACAAGGTTGAGTATGCTATGAAGTCGTATTGGCTGCATTTCTAAGAACATAGTTTTCAAAATTTCATGTGCCAATTAGTCCATAAAGTATTTATTGAATCTATAATATATTCAGAACACTGCAATAGTCACTGTGGGCAAACAAAAAGTAGTAGATAGTTTACAGTCTATCTACCTTTCTAAAGAGCTATTTATAATCTAAGGCTAGAAATAGTTTCAAGCATAAAACAGATGTGACTTTGTCCCTAAGGAACTTAGAACGGGCACTTCTGAGTCAGAAGCTAAATGAAATACAGACTCAAATACAGAATCAAAGATTGTCTAGTTAGATTCCACCCACCCAATGTAGTTGTTCCTTCTGCAATACATTACTAACTAAATTATGCTTGAATAAATTCAGTAATATCTGTACCTACATAAGAGGAAACCATCTCATTCTTTTGAGGAGGTCTAATTATTAAGAATTCTTTACACTATTTGTCTTAGTGGTCCATCAATAACAAAAAAGGAGGGGGGACATCTCTTCAAATATATGAAGATCCCTCCTCCCTAAAAATGTGCTCTGTATTTATTCTCTAAGTCCTGCTCCTTCATGCCTTCCACAGTCTTCTGAAGTGACTTTTCATTGTAGCTTTCTTTCATTTCATTTAACTCTCTTCCAGCCTTTAGGCTAAAGTTCTACCCATTCAAACAATTCAATTACCTCTATGACTTTCTCATTTTTCATGGGGCAAAATCCAAGATTCATGAGTCAACTAGGATTCACTTCGCTTTGTTTTGGTTTTTCCCTGAGATGTATTTTCTTTTTTTAAAAAAATAATTTCGTTGTTGACAATTGAGGATGAGATGCTTCCTAATTCTCTACATCATTACTGCTTTTGAATTTTATTTATTTTTTTATACAGCAAGTTCTTATTACTTATCTATTTCATATATATGAGTGTATATATGTGAATCCCAATCTCCCAATTCAATCCACCATCACCCCCACACACAGCTTTCCCCCCTTGGGGTCCATATCTTTGTTCTCTACATCTGTGCCTCTATTTCTGCCTTGAAAACCAGTTCATCTGTACAATTATTCTAGATTCCACATATATGCATTAATATACAATATTTGACTTCTCATTCAGACTTACTTCACTCTGTATGACAGTCTCTAGGTCCATCCACATCTCTACAAATGACATAATTTCGTTCCTTTTTATAGCTGAATAATATTCCATTGCACATATGTATCACATCTTTATCCATTCATCTGTCAATGGGCATTTACGGCATATCACTGATCTGGCTATTGTAAATAGTGCTGCAATGAACATTGGGGTGCATGTGTCTATTGGAATTGTGGTTTTCTCTGGGTATATGTGCAATAGTGGGAGTGCTGGGTCATATGGTAATTCTATTTTTAGTTTTATAAGGAACTTCCATACTGTTCTCCATAGTGGCTGTATCAATTTACATTCCCACCAAAAGTGCAAGAGGGTTCCCTTTTCTGGACACCCTCTCCAGCATTTGTATTTTGTATATTTTCTAATGATGCGCATTCTAACTGGTGTGAGGTGATACCTCACTGTAGTTTGATTTGAATTTATCTGATAATTAGTGATGTTGAGCAGCTTTTCATGTGACTCCTGGCCATCTGTACGTCATCTTTGGAGAGACATCTATTTAGGTCTTCTGCCGATTTTTTGATTGGGTTTTTTTTTTTTAATATTGAGCTACATGAGATGTTTACATATTTTGGAGATTAATCCTTTGTGATTGATTCACTTGCAAATATTTTCTCCTATTCTGAGGGTTGTCTCTTCATCTTGTTTACAGTTTCCTTTGCTGTGCAAGAACTTTTAAGTTTCATTAGGTCCCATTTGTTTAATTTTGTTTTTATTTCCATTACTCTAGGAGGGGGGTCAAAAAGGATCTTGCTGTGATTTATGTCAAAGACTGTTCTTCCAGAGGGCAGAGAGCAGAAGCAAGAAGAACTACAATCCTGCAGCCTATGGAACAAAAACCACATTCACAGAAAGATAAACAAGATGAAGAGGCAGAGGGCTATGTACCAGATGAAGGAAAAAGATAAAACCCCAGAAAAACAAGTAAATGAAGCAGAGATAGGCAACCTTCCAGAAAAAGAATTCAGAATAATGATAGTGAAGATGATCCAGGACCTTGGAAAAAGAATGGAAGCAAAGATCAAGAAGATGCAAGACATGTTTAACAAAGACCTAGAAGAATTAAACAAACAAAAAGAGATGAACAATACAATAACTGAAATGAAAACTACACTAGAAGGAATCAATAGCAGAATAACTGAGGCAGAAGAACAGATAAGTGACCTGGAAGACAGAACGGTGGAATTCACTACTGCAGAATAGAATAAAGAAAAAAAGACTGGAAAGAAATGAAAACAGCCTAAGAGACCTCTGGGACAACATTAAACGCAAGAACATTCACATTATAGGGGTCCCAGAAGGAGAAGAGAGAGAGAAAGGAACCTAGGAAATCTTTGAAGCGATTATAGTCGAAAACTTCCCTAACATGGGAAAGGAAATGGCCACCCAAGTCCAGGAAGCGCAGAGAGTCCCATACAGGATAAACCCAAGGAGAAACACGCTGAGACACATAGTAATCAAACTGGCAAAAAATGAAGACAAAGAAAAATTATTGAAAGCAGCAAGGGAAAAACGACAAATAATATACAAGGGAACTCCCATAAGGTTAACGGCTGATTTCCCAGCAGAAACTCTACAAGCCACAAGGGAGTGGCATGATATACTTAAAGTGATGAAAGGGAAGAACCTACAACCAAGATTACTCTACCCGGCAAGGACCTCATTCAGATTTGATGGAGAAATAAAAGCTTTACAGACAAGCAAAAGCTAAGAGAATTCAGCACCACCAAAACAGCTCGACAACAAATGCTAAAGGAACTTCTCTAAGTGGGAAACACAAGAGAAGAAAAGGACTTACAAAAAAAACCCCAAAACAATTAAGAAAATTGTCATAAACATACATATCGATAATTACCTTAAATGTGAATGGACTAAATGCTGCAACCAAAAGACACAGGCCTGCTGAATGGATACAAAAACAAGACCCATATATATGCTGTCTACAAGAGACCCATTTCAGACCTAAGGACACATTCAGACTGAAAGTGAGGGGATGGAAAAAGATATTCCATGCAAATGGAAATCAAAAGAAAGCTGGAGTAGCAATACTCATATCAGATAAAATATACTTTAAAATAAAGAATATTACAAGAGATAAGGAAGGACACTATAAAATCATCAGGGAATCAATCCAAGAAGAAGATATAACAATTATAAATATATATGCACCCAACATAGGAGCACCTCAATACATAAGGTAACTGCTAACACCTATAAAAGAGGAAATCGACAGTAACACAACAATAGTGGGGGACTTTAACACCTCACTTACACCAAAGGACAGATAATCCAAAATGAAAATAAATAAGGAAACAGAAGCTTTAAATGAAACAATAGACCAGATAGATTTAGTTGACATTTATAGGACGTTCCATCCAAAAACAGCAGATTACACTTTCTTCTCAAGTGTGCATGGAATGTTCTCCAGGATAGATCATATCTTGGGTCACAAATCAAGCCTCAGTAAATTTAAGAAAATTGAAATCATATCAAGCAGCTTTTCTGACAACAACGTTATGAGATTAGAAATCAATTACAGGGAAAAAAATGTAAAAAACACAAACACATGGAGGCTAAACAATACGTTACTAAATAACCAGGAGATAACTGAAGAAATCAAAGAGGAAACAAAAAAATACCTACAGACAAATGACAATGAAAACACGATGATGCAAAACCTATGAGATGCAGCAAAAGCACTTCTAAGACGGAAGTTTTTACCTCTACAAGCCTACCTCAAGAAACAAGAAAAACCTCAAATAAACAATCTAACCTTACACCTAAAGGAACTAGAGAAAGAAGAACAAACAAAACCCAAACTTAGCAGAAGGAAAGAAATCATCAAGATCAGAGCAGAAATAAATGAAATAGAAACAAAGAAAATAATAGCGAAGATTAATAAAACTAAAAGCTCTTTCTTTGAGAAGATAAACAAAATTGATAAACCATTAGCCAGACTCATCAAGAAAAAGAGGGAGAGGACTCAAATCAATAAAATTAGAAATGAAAAAGGAGAAGTTACAACAGACACTGCAGAAATACAGAGCATCCTAAGAGACTGCTACAAGCAACTCTATGCCAATAAAATGGACAACATGGAAGAAATGGACAAATTCTTAGAAAAGTAATAACCATCCAAGACTGAAACAGAGATAGAAAATATGAACAAACCAATCACAAGTAATGAAATTGAAACTCTGATTAAAAATCCTCCAACAAACAAAAGTCCAGGACCAGATGACTTCACAGGTGAATTCTATCAAACATTTATAGAAGAGCTAACACCCATCCTTCTCAAACTCTTCCAAAAAATTGCAGAGGAAGGGACACTCCCAAGCTCATTCTATGAGGCCACCATCACCCTGATACCAAAACCAGACAAAGATACCACAAAAAAAGAAAATTACAGACCAATATCACTGATGAATATACATGCAAAAATCTTCAACAAAACAGTAGCAAACAGAATCCAACAACACATTAAAAGGATCATAAACCATGATCAAGTGGGATTTATCCCAGGGATGCAAGGATTCTTCAATATACACAAATCAATCAATGTGGTACACCATATTAACAAACTGAAGAAGAAAAACCATATGATCATCTCAATAGATGCAGAAAAAGCTTTTGACAAAATTCAACACCCATTTATGATAAAAACTCTCCAGAAAGTAGGCATAGAGGGAACCTACCTCAACATAATAAAGGCCATATATGACAAGCCCACAGCAAACTTCATTCCCAATGCTGAAAAACTGAAAGCATTTCCTCTAAGATCAGGAACAAGACAAGGTTGTCCACTTTCACCGCTATTATTCAACATAGTTTTGGAAGTCCTAGCCATGGCAATCAGAGAAAAAAAGAAATAAAAGGAATACAAATCGGAAAAGAAGAAGTAAAACTGTCACTGTTTGCAGACGACATGATACTATACATAGAGAATCCTAAAGATGCCACCAGAAAACTAATAGAGCTAATCAATGAATCTGGTAAAGTTGCAGGATACAAAATTAATGCCCAGAAATCTCTTGCATTCCTATACACTAATGATGAAAAATCTGAAAGAGAAATTAAGGAAACACTCCCATTTACCATTGCAACAAAAAGAATAAAATACCTAGGAATAAACCTACCTAGGGAGAAAAAAGGTCTGTATGCAGAAAACCATAAGACACTGATAAAAGAAATTAAAGATGATACCAACAAATGGAGAGATATACCACGTTCTTGGATTGGAAGAATCAATATTGTGAAAATGACTCTACTACCCAAAGCAATCTACATATTCAATGCAATCCCTATCAAATTACCAATGACATTTTTTACAGAATTAGAACAAAAAAATCTTAAAATTTATATGGAGACACAAAAGACCCCAAATAGCCAAAGCAGTCTTGAGGGAAGAAAACAGAGCTGGAGGAATCAGACTCCCTGACTTCCAACTATACTACAAAGCTGCAGTAATCAAGACAATATGGTACTGGCACAAAAACAGAAACACAGATCAATGGAACAAGATAGAAAACCCAGGGACAAACCCACGCATGTATCGTCAACTAATCTATGACAAAGGAGGCAAGGAGAGACAATGGAGAAGAGACAGTCTCTTCAATAAAGGGTGCTGGGAAAACTGGACAGCTACATGTAAAAGAATGACATTAGAACACTCCCTAACACCATACACAAAAATAAACTCAAAATGGGTTAGAGACCTAAATGTAAGACCAGACACTATAAAACTCTTAGAGGAAAACATAGGAAGAACACTCTTTGACATAAATCACAGCAAGATCTTTTTTGACACACTTCCTAGAGTAATGGAAATAAAAACAAAAATAAACAAATGGGACCTAATGAAACTTCAAAGCTTTTGCACAGCAAAGGAAACCATAAACAAGACGAAAAGACAACCCTCAGAATGGGAGAAAATTTTTGCAAACGAATCAACGGACAAAGGATTAATCTCCAAAATATATAAACAGCTCATGCAGCTCAATATTAAAAAAACAAACAACCCAATTCAAAAATGGGCAGAAGACCTAAATAGACATTTCTCCAAAGAAGACACACAGATGGCCAAGAAGCACATGAAAAGCTGCTCAACATCACTAATTATTAGAGTAATTCATATCAAAACTACAATGAGGTATTACCTCACACCAGTTAGAATGGGCATCATCAGAAAATCTACAAACTACAAATGCTGGAGAGGGTGTGGAGAAAAGGGAACCTTCTTGTACTGTTGGTGGGAATTGATACAGCCACTATGGAGAGCAGTATGGATGTTCCTTAAAAAGCTAAAAGTAGAATTACCCTATGATCCAGCAATCCCACTACTGGGCACATACCCAGAGAAAACCATAATTCAAAAAGACACATGCACCCAATGTTTATTGCAGCACTATTTATAATAGTCAAGTCATGGAAGCAATCTAAATGTCCATCAACAGGCAAATGGATAAAGATGTGGTACATATATACAATGGAACATTACTCAGCCATAAAAAGGAACAAAACTGTGTCATTTGTTGAGATGTGGATGAATCCAGAGATTGTCATACAGAGTAAGTCAGAAAGAGAAAAACAAATATCGTACATTAACGCATATATATGGAACCCGGAAAAATGGTACAGATGAACCAGTTTGCAGGGCAGAAATTGAAACACAGATGTAGAAAACAAATGTATGGACACCAAGTGGGGAAAGCGGCGTGGTGGTGGGGATGGTGGTGTGATGAATTGGGTGATGGGGATTGACATGTATACACTGATGTGTATAAAATTGATGACTAATAAGAACCTGCTGTATAAAAAATAAATAAAATAAAATTCAAAAAACTTTAAAGGGGTTTTCCTGGTGGCGCAGTGTTTGGGAATCTGCCTGCCAATGCAGGGGACACGAGTTCGAGCCCTGGTCTGGGAAGATCCCACATGCCGCGGAGCAACTGGGCCCGTGAGCCACAACTACTGAGCCTGCGCATCTGGAGCCTGTGCTCCGCAGCAAGAGAGGCCGCGACAGTGAGAGGCCCGCGCACTGCGATGAAGAGTGGCCCCCGCTCGCTGCAACTAGGGAAAGCCCTCAAACAGAAACGAAGACCCAACACAGCCAAAAATAATAAATAAGTTAAAAAAAATTTTTTTAAAGAAATAAATAAGTATAAAACAAAACATAAGAACAACAAAAAAGAGTGTTCCTCCTATCTTTTCCTCTAAGAGTTTTATTGTGTCTGGTCTTACATTTAGGTCGTTAATCCATTTTGAGTTTATTTTTGTGTATGGTGTCAGAGAATTCATTGAGTTTCTTACAGTTTCATTCTGCTTAAGAATGATAGAAAAACACCTCATGACACAGAAAACAAAGAATATAATCTTTTGATCTGAATCCATATCTGGATGTCTGATTCTGTTCTTCATATTGTCTCTGAATACTATGTTTTCTTTTTGAGAAAAGAGACTGACAGGCCTATTTAATCTTTTATATCGGCCATAGTGATAACTTCCTTTTAAATATTTCATATTGTTGTACTGATAAAGAACATAAGACATTATGCAAAACTTGGCACAGACATGATTCAGATCATCTGCTGGAAAATAAATCACTTGAGAGCCTGGAACTTAGCACATGGCAGTGCTCCTGAGAAAATAAGCTGGACAACTCATGTAATTCAGTTATGTTACTGTGGGCCTCTGTAATGATATTCTACTCATCCTTATAGTGAACCTTTGTGTCTTAGCTGCTGGGTGATCTTGGAGTGATGGGGCAAATCTTCCACAAATTTGTCCTAAGGACATTGCTCCATTTATAACTGTTTAGTGAATAAATAATTTCTCTTACTCAGTTTCAGGACATTAAAGCCAAGTCAACTTTTAAACATTTATCAAGTACTATCATAATAGGTCTAACACATTATATTTATATTACAGTGGGAAGTACCTGATTGGGAAAAAATGACCTTTTTGTACAAATGTGATTTTTCACCAAAACCAAAATTATTGTCTTTGAACTAAGTTATATATCTGTAAGAGCATTACTTCTACCTGGAGATGGAACCACTGCATGATGATGATTCTACGTCATTTGGAGATGACAAAAATTTAAGTCCTTGTTTTAAAAGTTAAAAAAATATATTGCAAATCTCCTTTAGTAAACTGTGATTTCTTCTTCTAAGAATTCCTTCTTAAAACCTTTTACTGGTTCTCTTTTCTGGAGAAATCATTCACTATAATTAAGTGAAATGAGCTCACTCTCCTGGTACAATATTCTCCTACTTATAGAAGCATGATAAAAAAAGTTAACTTTTCCCTTAAAGATATTGGGGTAAGAATAGTCTAAATATTTAATTTGGTGAGTTTTTATTATGAAATTAGGAAATCTTATAAGGAGTCCAAAAAAGCATTGAACACAAGAATATGATAGAAGAAAGAGTGTTGCATTAAAAAAAAGAAAAGCATGGAAAAAAGCCATTATCAGAATCAAAATTTAAAAAGAATGACGTGTTGAAATTTAAAATTTTAAAAATGGATGGAAGAAAGTTGAAAATTATTAAATTTGAGATAGATTTCTAGAGGAAGTACCTATGTAAGGGAATTATACTCATTCAAGGATATGTTCCAAATGGTGTGTAAGAGAAAGCTCCATTCCTTTATAGATTGATTTACTGATCACTCACACGCATGTGCACACACACAGAGGTTAAAGGCAAAATTTAGGCTAATTTCCTAATGAAAAATAATGACCAGTTAACAAAATAATGTTTCTTTCATATTCAAAAGGCTTACACATTAGGACACTGAATATACTGTTAGCTTCTCCAATTAATTCAAAATTACATCACAGGGCATGTTCTGTGCAAACAGAGCTAGGATCAAATTCAAGCCCTGCCTCTTACTAAGAGTGCAGTTTCACCTATTGGGAATTCAGTTGTCTTATATGCAGCATAGAAAAATATTATATAGACAGTAACATATTTGACATACTTTTTTCCCGAAGCACACTATTTTGGTGGCTATAAATGATAATCACTAAGTGACTGTGAACTTTATAGTGTTTTACATATTTCAACATGTTCTCTATCAGCTTAGTCTCATACATAAAAAATGATGAAATTATATGATATATATATACTCAGCATTCTTTTTGTGTATTTCTACTTAAATATATACAAATGTAATATAATTTTCCACAGGCAAAGTTGAAATAGTCATTCATAGTATTTTTGTAGAATTTTAAAATTTATTAACTCCTCACAGATCTTCATAAAATGCATTTCACAGCCTAAATTTCTTGAAAATAGATAAAATTGGTTTTAATAATAAAAAAGATATATACTATATCAGCATTTTTCTTTTATAGAATCAGGTGAATGAAACTGGCAACCTCAAGATTTACCAAACCAAATCAACTAAACCCAGTGTTGGCCCTCAATGAATATTGAGCTGAGTAAATCTTGATTTAGTAAGCCTAGAATTTAAAGTATGCATATATGTACGCATTTACACATAAATTTCAATATATCTTGAGTTTACTATAAATTTTAATAAAGAATATCTATTTCAATCACTCAAATTGCAGTTTAGCCCCCAAAGTATGGTTGATCTTACCTATAAAGAGGTAAAGAGGACTGGGACCTTATTGTGTGAAAGACAGATTGTGTTGTTAGTTTAGATTGAGTAAATACCCAATAAAATTATTATGAATCCAGAGGCTAAGAAAGAAATTAATGAGGCTTATGCCTATAACACTCTGCTTAGGAATTATGTTTGTATAAATAATCAAGGATCAGTTTATAGCAAAAAAATTTTGATGTAGTCAGAAAACAAGAGAAATGCATGCTGCTATTGCTGGAGAACAAGGATTTCCCAGGGTTGAGAATTTGAGGCTTGCCAGCTGATGGATGTGAAAGAGACATGAAGACATAACCTGACCAACGGTGCTTTTACATGGGACCAGATAATGAGAAAATATTTCAGTTGTTTCTGGGTTAGAGAGGAGGACTAGAGCTAAATTAAATCTAACAGAAGAAGGAAACAGAGGTCTCAGAAACAAAAAGAATTTCCAGGAAACAATCCAGATATAAGAAACAAGTGAGAGCCCTCTCTTAAAATTGTGGGTAGACAGTCAATAAGACATTTTGGAACTACTGCCTAAAGACAAGGACAGTTCTATTTCATTAATGTGTAGTTAGGTTTGAAGATAACAGGGTGAGGAGACTGAGGAGAGTGGCAGAGTTCAATCAGAGCCTCAGCAGAAGAGTTTCAATATGACAGTGAAGTTGGGAGTGTTCCAGGTTATTGTCTATGAAGTAAAGGTTCATGCCATGCAATACTGTGAATCTGTGTCATTGAGGGAGTGTTCAAAGACAGTGAGACCCACGAAATGGTGCTAGACAGGAAAACAATACAGTTGACCCTTGAACAAAGTGGGGGTTAGGGGGTTGACTCTCCATGCAGTGGAAAATCCACCTGTAACTTATAATCAGTCCTCCCTATACACAGTTTCTCTGTATCCATGGTTCCACTTGTGCAGATTCAGTCAACCACTAACTGTGTAGTACTATATTATTTACTATTGAAAACTAGTCACCTATAAGTGGACCCAAGCAGTTCACACCCATGTTGTTCAAGCTCCCCTGTATAGAGATGAAGCTCAAGGAGGGGTAGGGATTGGACCCATCAAAAATTACATATTATGTGGTAGTACCCAAAACTGGGTGAGCTGGGATGGCAAATGCTTGCCTGCCGACAAAGAAGGAATTGGCTCTGTATCGCTCCCTAAAAGGAATCCTGCAAGACAGTGTCCAAATCAGATGTTAGAAGATAAAATGTCTAGTCCTAAAAGCAAAGGAAAAGGAAAAGAAATACTGGCTTTCTGCAACTGCAAATAGTGGTAGCCCAAGACATATTGGAACAGGAAAGGAGCTAACATCCAAAGCAGCTTAATTTTTTTAAAACTTGCCTAAACTTGCCTAAAGGTAAATGGAAAAACAACAAAGAAAAATGAAGCATCCGTCGGAAGAAAAACATATAACAGGAAGAAATATTTCTGCTGTCAGTAAAGTACTAGAAGTCCCTCAAGGGCTGGAACATTCACATTTCTGGAAAGGTAAGAGTGAGGTCGGGGGAGACCCACACTGCAGAGGTATTGCTTAGATACCAGGCATTGTAAACATCAAAGCTCAAAGCAATTGCAGATTAAGTCAGAAACCTGCTAGTAATGAATCTCCACTTGAGACAAATTTACGACCAAAAAAAAAAAAAAGTCCTTCCACTGAACGTGGGATTTTTAGAGCGAAAGGATGCAGTCCCAGTCTTTGTATTACAGTGCTGAAAAATCAGAAGGTTTGACTGAAAACAGGAAAAGTCATAGAGGCTAGCAAAAAATGAGGCTGTGAACGAACACATTTCATTTGAGGGGGGCCTGCTTTAATTGAGGGTTGACTGTTAACAGACAGAGATCATGGCTGTATCATCATTTAAGCAGAAAATTCTCACAAGCAAAATAAATTAAAAGTGAGATGGATATTAAAATACTAAAATAAGAAAGCCTCCAGAAAGCACTGTGCCTGAAGTGCCAGCACGATTATCTAGTTATGTATTTATTCAGTTTTACTCTTTCAGAAATATTTGTCATGATCGTCTCTGAGAAGGCAGTGTGATAAGGGAATTCAACTCTTACCACCTCCATATGGTATATGTGGTGTCACCCTAAACTTATTCAGAGATTTCTTCCAATTAATTTTAAGTGTATAAGTTGTGGATTCCTGAAAACTGGTTCAGACTGGCATCCTGGTGAGATTGACAGCATTGACTTAATAAATGTTTGCTGATGTCTTTTTAACCACGTATTTATTTAGTGAATGAGCATTGAATAACTCCTATTTGCTGACTCTGTTTGGACATCAAGGATTTAACTGAGCAAGATGGTATTCAACTTCATAAATCACACAGTAGAGTGTGACATAGACAAACTATTCTTTTTGTGAGCAGCTGACGAAAGACAGAGGACAAGCTGTTTGTAGGAGAGGACCCGATCATGGAATTGAGAGGACAGAATATTGGACATATCATCACACAAACACTGAAATCAATAAAACTGGGTCACGAGCAGTGTTCGAGTAAGTGCCAGTGATCCAGATGCTAAATCTTCCATGGAAGGAAGACGGATGCTTCAAGGGTTGGGAGGTGTCTGTAGCGAGGAAATGTGGTAGGTGGTACCGTTTGATGGCATGCTATTCTGAACCTATGCTTTTATAACGGAGGAAGAGAGACTAATATGAAAACAACAATGGAAAGGAGGAGACATCATATCCCGATGCCAGGCCCAGTGGTTCTGAAGGATGGGGAGAGAAAACAGCTACCTCTTGAAAGAGCTGGACAGAAGTAGAAAAGAAACAGATTTCAGTTAAAGGAAGTAGGTGAAGGGAACCTCAAAGAGGTTGAGAATAGGGAGGTAATTGCTGATGACTAACCGTGTATTCCAGAGGCCAAATTGAAAGTGTTTTAGAAAGTGGGAAGGAGTTTGTTAGTTATCATTACTATTCCTGACATAGAGTGTGTCTGAAGATTAGGATGTGTGCAATAAGAAGTGACCTGGGAGACCCCTGTATCTTGGAGTGACCAATATAACTAAGCAGGGCATGACTGCGTGAGTCCTGATGGTCTTGATGCATGTAAAGACTGTGACACTGTGAGTTTCAGGAGGAAGGAGCAGTGTGGTGCAGTTACTTCAAAGAACATGCAGAATTCTGGCTTTACACTTGCTCCCTGCCCCTTGCCAAAGGAAGCCTGCAGATAGGTGTGTGACCATATGGACACTCTCTTAATCTTTGTCAATATAGTCTTATATGTAACTGATCATGAATCTTTGGTAAATTATATTTAATATAAAAAGGAAAATAGGAAGTAAATTTTTGGCCTAAGGTGGAACGTAGTCCTGGAGTTAATTACTGTTTTTTTTTTTCGTTTTTTTCAGCTGCATTGGAGTCTTTCAGCAAAAGGTGAGTCTTCCCCCAGTTTTTCTGAGGAAGTACAAAGGAACAGTAGTTAACATACTGGAAGAATCCTTGAAAGGGAGAAAAAAGTTCTGTTTTTCTTTTCTTTTTTTTAACATCTTTATTGGAGTATAATTGCTTTACAATGCTGTGTTAGTTTCTGCTTTATAACAAAGTGAATCAGCTATACATATACATATATCCCCATATCCCCTCCCTCTTGTGTCTCCCTCCACCCTCCCTATTCCACCCCTCCAGGTGGTCACAAAGCACCAAGCTGACCTCCCTGTGCTATGCAGCTGCTTCCCACTAGCTATCTATTTCACATTTGGTAGTGTATGTATGTCCACGCCACTCTCTCACTTCGTCCAAGCTTACCCTTCCCACTCCCCGTGTCCTTAAGTCCATTCTCTACATCTTCGTCTTTATTCCTGTCCTGCCCCTAGGTTCTTCAGAACCATTATATATATATATATATATATATATGGAATTTAAAAAAAGTTCTGTTCTTATAACTACTTTCTATTCCCTGAAGAAGGACAGGCACCAGCTTAAGTCCAATGGGATACAAAGGTAAAATCAGGAACCCTAAAAAGCAACCTAATTATTTTCTCTTTACTCATATTCTTGCCTCATTCAGTAAAATAGGAACTTGAGCACTTTTACCAGTAATGACAGAAAAGCTTTCCCCCTCTATACAGTTCTTACTCACTCCTCTCCAAAAGAAATGTTTCTCTTCTTATTGGTAAGAGAAGAAAATGTCCTGCATATTCATGGCCTTTGATCTTCCTTGGCACTTGACGGCCTATACATTGAATGTTCCTTTTCACTTCCTTGTGGTGCCAAACAATATATATATCACATTTGGTGCCCATCTGGTTATCCATCTCTCAGTTGCTTCAAACTTTGAGAAGAAGAGGGATACTTAGTTGACTTCCTATCTACTCCACATCCCAATTCAAGGATAATATGTTTTAGATACAAAAACAGAGATCATAGACTATAGAACTTAAAATTTGAATCAATGTCTTTTATTTCAAATCCATTGCTTTCTCCACTGCATTGTTATACTTTTAGCAGTGAAAAAGAATTGATTATACAATATATACTGTATTAAGTAATGGTCAACATCCTTCAAAGGGATATCTGTGAATCATCCCAGGGCTAGAGCAGATATAGAAGTAGTCTCCTGTCTTCCATTCCCATCAAAACAAACACAATTTGTTCTGAAGATATTTAAATAATTGTTCAAGTGACTACTTTTTCACAGGCCCATTTACTCCCATGAGATGAGATCTAATTGTTATAATTTACCTGTAAGGTTTTTACTTGTACCCCTGCCAGGATTCTCTACACCTCAATTTTTTCATGTAAAACAATATGAATAATATCATCTACCTCAGAGGGTTGTTGTGAAGACTGAATGAGTGAATATATGTAAAACGCTTAGAAGACCCCCTGGGCACAAAAAAAAACCCTATGGACGTATTGCTGTTATCACTATCTTTCTTGTTGACTTTACCTTAAGTTTCTTGGATATCCACATATTGTATTTCTCTTACCAATTTACACAAAGGACCTTTGCTATTTCTTATTTTATCTTTCCTGGTTGAGACTAACTTTATCATCTTTTTAAGGTATCATTAACAGTAATAAAGTTATTAACTCAACAAGTATGTGTTGAGTGTCCCCTATGTGCCATAATTTGTGACATTACTGATGAACAAGACAGTGTTCAACTACCTTCAAGGAGTTTATGTTAAAGTAAGGAAGATGGTTAGTAATCTGCAAGTTCTGAAAAATAGAAATTTGAATATCATAGATTATGAGATAGGTGAAGAAAGGCTTAATTAGAAGTCAAGGTCTGGCATTTTTATTTAAATGTCATCTTTTAAAATTTGGCATTCAATAGTGCCTATATTTTATTTTTAAAATTATTAGATATGGTGATCATTCTTAATTTGGATGTTCTTAAAATTCTCATTGTTTGGTTAAACAAGGATCTACTCTATTAAATTCTCTCCTTGTCCTCTGATCCTTTCTTTGGATCCAAAATCATCACTGGTCAGTAAACACATGTTGAATGAATAAGTGGTTATTTTGCTTGTCTTATTAGCATTGTGGAGCCTGCGTTGAAAACAACAATTAGCTTGATTCTCAGTGTTACAATGAATCTAACTAAACCAATTTTTTCCAGTGCAATTATCGGTCCCAGAGCACACAGGACACTCCTAAGGCACTTAACCATATTCTGAAGAGTAAACAGTATTCACTTTTCCTTTGCTGCTTTGATAGTGATAAACAACTTACAAATGAAAGAGAAAAACAAAGCAAAACAAAGCTATGGCAACACCTCTCTGAAGTGGTCCTTGTGTGATGAGCACAGAGGAATTGTCTTTATTTGCAAAAGTATGAACTACATTTACAATATTGCAATAAAAAACTAAAGCTACACAGTTAAGTAGCAACACTATTTAGTTTAATATAATTAGGATGTACATAAATCTATAATGCATATGTCATATCTTTTTCTAGAAAGTCGCACTGACATTCTAAGGAAGAATTTTTGAAAATCTTTGAGGAAACATCAAGTGAAAGAAAAGATCTGAATGTGCAAAATTAATAATGTTAAGTTCAGTGAGGGCTGCTGGTTTGGGAGCTGAAGTTGGAGAGCTTTTGAATTTTACCTAATAAATGTAACAACTAACAGCTTATTCAGCCATCTGGGGGCTGAACTGGATGTTTCTTGGACTTCACGACTTCTGTGAAGAAGGTGATCTCTTTCAGGCATGACTCAAAATGGACACGCATTGCCAAGCCCCTTCCCCATCCAAATATTCAGAGATGGAAAATCATTCAGCAACCATAGCACAAGTCAGAGAGAGACCAAGAAGTGTCAAGAAATGAGCAGCAGGAGAAGTGAAAGTCATGCAAAGACTGGACATTCTGCAGAAGCTGCACTAGAAAAACAAAAGTAAAAACTTCTCTATACAAATGCCACTAATGAAGGGAGGATTTATAAGTGAACTTCAATCAATTGTAAACTGAATAAACATTCCCCAAACTTGATGTATAAGCTCAGAGACAAGGAGGAGTTTCTTTTGACATAGAAATTATGAGTGAGCCAGAAAACGGGACACATTGAAGAGATATAGAAATGTCCAGAACCACAATAAAAAGGATTTAATTTACAGAATGTTTGTGTATTTCAATCACTTATCCTATGGCCACCATTATAAAGAAAATTGAGTTATAAGTATATGTATTTTCACAAGACAAATATTCATTATAACACATTCTTTAAGTTTTATAATGTTCCACAAATACTTTAAATGCATCAACTATGAAGGAGCTGACATTTTATCATTTCCAAATGGATACGTATTTGTTTTTAAAATTTTCTGTTTGTCAAAGAAACACAAAAGCTTTGCATTTCTTTTCCAGTTTCTTTCACTGTTAATCAAAACATACACAGAAGTTGGCCATAAAATAATTGAAGAAAATGGCCTTTATCAAAAGACCTTTACAGTTTCTATTAATATGAATTAATTAGCCTTGCTATATACACTTTAGCTATAAAATAGCTTCCTGAATGTCTACTCTTTTATACCTTCATGTACTAAGCCAAGGTTTACTGCAGGGTTTGTGGCTGAGGAAAAGAGATCCACAGAAAGAAGTATAATTTATTTTATATATCTAGTATATGATTTTATAAATCCTGTGTATAGTGTATAAAAGCTACTCTTGTGAATGTATGCTTAGAAATTGTTCAAAGATGCCAGTACACATCACTGAATATTTTCCTGAACTAAGACATCCTTTTGTAATCAGAATTTTTTTCTGTGCAAGTATTCCTTAGTCATAAAATATATTACTTATTTTTATTATTTACTGGAGTAGATTGAAATATTTATCTCATTTCTAACTCCTCATACCTATGCCATGACCTCATCATGGGAAAAGTGTACTTCCCTACCCCCTTGAATTTGGGCTTAGCCATGTGACCTGTTTGACCGATGGGATGTTAGTAGACATGACGTGAACAAAGATTTGAATTGAGACTGTGTGATTGAGCTTGACTTCTTGAACTTCAGGAATCCTACATATATACCACAGAAGCAGAGAGAGGTTTACCAAGGATGGAGCACTTACTCCACAAAAAAGAGACAAACAAAATGTTTGTTGGGCTAAGTTCCCAAATAATTACTGCAGTTATATTCAGCCATTAGCACAGTAGACCAAGCTATATGGATTCATTTTGAGTAAATTCATAATTTGAGGATCACTCAACCTCACTTCAGAAGTAGTTTGAGCCTCCAAGCCCTCCAGCATTACATATCCCTGCTTCTAACCAAAAGATTTTTTTAAATGATAGTTTCACAGTAATTATGAAGATGTAGACATACAACTTGAGTTACTTCTGCCATTGTATGTGACCACTTGGAGTTTGTATTTGTGGGCAACATTTTTAAGTGTAAAAAGCAAATGTTGAGGGGTGAATTTTTTGCTTTGCAAAGGCAAATTTGAGTTTTAATATAAAATGTTTTGTTGAATTTCAATATTATTCAATTTAATTTGTAGAAAAATACTGATTATTACTGATAAATACATGGTTATTTCATGGTTATTACTAAAAATTTTTTTTGTACTTTAAGGGAAGGAGGGTATTAATAAAGAATCCTTTGGGAATGTCAAACACGGTAGTTCAAATTCCTGAGGGAAAGAATTCCCTACACAGAGTTCCTTCAGCCTGAGCCCCAGAATGAGGCACTCATAGAACTGACCAAAGCTGGAGCCAATCTGGACCAAAAAATAGCCTGAAGCTGAAGGACAGTCAATTCACACACCAGTGAGAATAGAGGCTTACATTTACAAGCCCTGAGTGTTGTGATGGTATGCTATTTAAGATTATTGTGGCATTGGTATACCAAGACACATACTGTCTTTTCAGACTTTGGTTTATTTATTGCTCAAATTGTTTTATCCACCATTTCACCTTACACAATGTCTCAATCACAGTAAATTAGCTGACTGATTGATACTCAGCTTTAAACTGAAGGAATTTACAATCTGACTGAAGATTAAAAAGCCTACATGAAAAGTTCTAACAATGCAAGGCATGATGTGAATAGACAAGTGGTGTGCACATGATAGACGCTACAGGGGTTAGAAGGAGGAAAGAAAATGTAGTGGATTGGTGACTTCTGTGGAAGAGAGTGTAGAGGAACTGGTGAAACCTGTTGAAGAAACAAGTTTTTGGCTGTATTTAAAGAACTGATTGAATTTAGGATATTCAGAGAATGGGGAAACATACATGAGAAAATAAAATGCATAACAAGGGCATGATTGAGCACAGCATTCTTAGGGACAGGTATGTGATAGAGGGGGTATTTTCAAGAACAGACTGTACTGTTTTTTTGTCTCCTGCCCACCTGAGTAATTGAAGGAATATTACTTAACATTTCAACATTTGTTCTCTTCTCCCAACATGAGCTACTTTCTTAGTGAGATTATTTTGAGGATCAAGTGAGGTAGATTACAAACTGACAGGCATATTTTATACCTTAATAAACTGTTAATTCCCATCCCTCACTTGATTTTTTCTCATGTCCCATATACTCATTTTTGCTTTACTGTCTTGTTTCCATTTCTGTGCTCAAAACGTACCTACATTTCTAACACTCAGTTTAAGTCCAGGAGTATGGGAGAAATAGAGCTATAAAACTGGGAGATGAGTAAACAGAATGAAATTCTAGTATTCTTTTGTTCAATTTGACCAATGTAACCAATAACTTGTCTTCTAAAGAGTGATACCGAGAGAGTCAAGAGTCTATGAATTTCCATGTATTCTGAGGTGTGAATGAATCAGGATGGACAATCGCTAGCAAGAAATGAAAAAGCCCTCTTTGTTTCAAAATATTTCTTTTCCAGGGTTCAATAAACAAACATAGGAGCAAGCAAAGGGCAGCAGTAGAGAGATTAGTCAACAGATGCACGCATGCACACGCACCGTCACACTCACACACAGCATCTTATCACAAGATTTTCTGAGGTTTAAAGTACTAGTGCTGAGATATGTTCAGTGTTACACTGAAAAAAATTCTGTTGCAGAGAATGTGTCCTTAGAGACAAACACACTTACTGCGTTATTTCTAGGTCAAGAACACATACTTTGAAAGAAGACGCTTTCTGTTTTCATATTTATGTTTGATTGCTATGATTGTTGTTCTTGCTGTTTTGCATATCTACAAAACATTATATTTATAAAGTTCTTTATAAATAAAAATGATTTTCGAAAGTGCAAATTAATTAACTTGTGTCTGACAGAAGCATTAATTTTCTTTGGAGGACTCTCAATTCAGAAATAATTTTGTTAATCAACACAGTTCAAAATGTAAAAGCATGCATATATTTATACTATTAATACTATTTATACTATTAAATAGAACTAAAAAAACTAATAAAAATCACTTTTTTGGGCTTCCCTGGTGGTGCAGTGGTTGAGAATCTGCCTGCCAATGCAGGGGACACGGGTTCGAGCCCTGGTCTGGGAAGATCCCACATGCCGCGGAGCAACTAGGCCCATGAGCCACAACTACTGAGCCTGAGCGTCTAGAGCCTGTGCTCTGCAACAGGAGAAGCCGCGATAGTGAGAGGCCCGCGCACAGCAGTGAAGAGTGGCCCCCGCTTGCCACAACTAGAGAAAGCCCTCGCACAGAAACGAAGACCCAACACAGCCAAAATAAATAAATAAATAATAAAAAAATAAGTAAATTTAAAAAAAAAATCACTTTTTTGAGATTATGCTTCACACTTTTTAAGGCAGACTGTAGTGGAATTGGGAAACTCAGTTCTGTTACAAAGTGGAAATAATAAAGCCTTAAGGCCAATGGAGACAGAGGAGGCCAGAAAAAACAGGGTTTGAGGAGAGTACCAAGCTGTAGAGTATCCTCCCTCAGAATTATAACCACCAGTGAGCATCAAGGTTTCAGAGGGAAAGAGCAACTTGGGCTTAAACTAGTCTTCATAGCAAGAAAACTCAGAGACATTACTGGGTGTGATACAGCAGCACACATCCAGATATCAAGCAACAGTGAAAGCTAAAAACAGATTATATTTTCAGAATCAAAAATAATATTCAATTTCTACCGGGAAGTTGGAATTAATTAAAGTACTAGCATCTGGTTGGAGAGGGGTATTAGAGAACTTTTCAGACTACATTTTTTGTACTGGAAAGACTGTTGCGATTTAGCCAGAGCCAACGTTTACTCCCCACCACACCTCAGAATCACCTCTGTGATGCCAGTCAAGTAACCTGAGATTGAGGTCACAGTTTCACTTCCAGCATGGAATTATAGTTTAAATGAGAGAAAAAGCATAGAGTGGGGACTAGAAGATGCCTAAAGCATAGCACACACATACAATCAAGGCTTGCTTCAGGGACACTGCATCCTTCAGCAGCAGAAATATTCCAGGCTGCATCTATTCAAAAGGTGGAGGCTTGTAATATACAATAGGGCTGGTTCCTTTATTGGTACAAATTGAGCACATGGATGAAAGGATGAGCAGGGCTGTGCAAATAATATGTTGAACAAACACTAAGTATACCCATGTCATAAAGAATCTGTTGGATAAACACTGAGTGTACCCATGTCATATGTGATTTTGGGTCACCTGAAAAATTAAGGCAAAAAGCACAATAAAATTAAATCAAGATAAAAAGAAAAACTATAAACAGAAATCAATATACTTATCATTTTATTCTTGTTAGCTTTACTGAGGGAACAAAAATATTCTCAATTTTGAATTTTTTTAGGCTTCAATTCTTTTATTTAAGAAAGTTATGAATAGACATTTAAACCTTGTCTCAAAGACTCTCACCTATTATAGAAATGAGATATAGCATACACTCATTTGAGCCTACTTCGTGCCCTTCAATTTCTCTCCACACCTAATGGTGAGGTTGCAAGCATAAGGCAAGACTCCAGTGCTAAGTTCTAGCTCCTTAAAAGTTTTTTTCTAGGCTCTGCCTCCTACCCTATACCCAGAATTGAATTTGTTCTGCTCTAGTGTCTCTGTTTTTTTTTCCATTTTTTTCTCCTCACATGTGATTTCACTTAGATTATTTTTTAATCTTTTGATTTGATTTGTATGACCTTGTCTTTGAGTTTTTCTTGAGGATATTCAAACTGAGGATTTTGAAATCCTGCCCAAGTGCCAGACCCAGTGTTTTCAGTCCCCTTTCCTCATCCATATCATTGGCTTCCAGGCACCCATTTTTCTAGGAGAGCATTTTAAACACAAAATCCACCATATGAGGAAGACCTTAATTACTGAAGATACACATTAGTTGAAGTTTTTTCAAACACTCTAAAGTCAATTGTTGAAATATAAAATAAAAGCTTTTCACCCCACTTGTTGGAAAGCTTTCTTAAGGCAAGGACTTTGTTTTTTCATCAGCACCTTATACAAAGCCCAGCACACAGCTACACATAGGCAGAGTTTAGCAAGTAGTTGACTCATCAACTGACCTACTGACTGACAAAAATGAACGAATAGAACCAAATACCCTCTGGGGCGTCTTAAACAACATATATCTAGTTTAGGGTGAAATGGGGTTATAGAAGCTTGGTGGCAATAATGTATGAGACATTAAACTTCTTTAGAGAAGGTTTACAAAATCCACCTTTGACCACATTTTGAATTATAATTAATATACAACATTATATTACTTTCAGGTGTACAACATAGTGATTCAATATATTTATACATTTATACAGTAAGTCCAATTACCATTTATCACCAAAGTTTTTACAATATTATTGTCTATATTCCCTATGTGTACATTACATCCCTGTGACTTATTTATTTTATAGCATCCATCCCCTCATGCCTATCTTAATTCTCTTCGATACATACACCTTTCTTTTGGTAATCAACCTCCATAGGTATGGGAAGAATAACTGAAAACAGATATTAATCTATATCCTCTGGCATCACCTAAGTTTTAACTTTGCATTTCTCATAGAAAGCTCCATTTTAAAACTCAGCACTCTGAAAACTAGCTTCTAGTAGTTGATAGTGCTAAGTTTTCCAATCCATTTTCCTCCCTGAAATTCTAACCATGGCATAAGCAACTTTAATTTATCACTGACATCATCATTTATTACAAGCCTTCATCCTAACAATCCATTGCCTTTTAGTGTCCTTTCTTTTTACTTATTTATTTTGATGGCCTGTCTAGCTTTGAGTTTGCTTTGCATTCCCAATTTGCCTTTCAGCCAAGTGGCTAGTGCCAACTGAGGGTCCATCATCATCCATCACCATCAACAGGTTGCACATTATTCATTGCATTTCAAATGGATGGTGCACTTCAGTTTTCACATCTCCAATGCCTTTGGCCTCTCTGCCAATAATTTTTCTATTTTAATGCTTAAGAGGTACCCAAAAGTTTGGATGCTTGAATATCTGGCTTTCCAATTAAACAGGGAGCAGCAGAGCAAATTCTCTCTAATTTTGTGTCTCTTCTTCTTTTGTTGGATAAGTGCAGAGATGGGCTGGAAATTCTTTGTACTTTAGTGGTGAATCACCAACCTTGTACTGATATTAATCTCTTTAGTGTGGAAAATAGTGTTTTTTTACAAAGATGCTGTTTTAAAAAATTTTTTTTCTTATTAGTTATCTATTTTATACATATTAGTGTATATATGTCAATCCCAATCTCCCAGTTCATCCCACCACCACCCCCACTCCCCGCTTTCCCCCCTTGGTGTCCATATGTTTGTCTGTTTTAAAGATGCATTTTTTTAATCTTTCAGGTGAAAGGAGTTTTAAAGTCCAACTAATCACTTTGTTTGTTTATATACAACATTTATTTCCAATAGCTGAAGCGCAAGCTAGTCTCACAATGTGATCATAATTTGTATCTAGAATAGAGTTCAGATTGTGAAATAAGCATTAGTTATTTTAAACATATGGTGCTTTCTGTTCTATTTTTATTTTTGCTACAAAGACCCGAAACTGTGTTCACTTTTGCAGTTCTAGTTGACATAGATAAATTCAAAGAGAAGACAGTCGTAGCTTTTGTATTTGGTAACCTAGAATGCTTATAAAGAAAAGTGTATTAAGCTGGAGAGGATGTGCATTAAATACTGGAAGGTCTAATTTTAATTGACAAAAATTACCATGTAATCTGTGATTTCTAATAGTTTTATATGCCTAAATATTAGAGCCCAACAAAAAATGATTTAAAATACATTTTTAGATGCTACTTTTTAGACTTTTTATATGTTCTCAATAAATAGGGTAATAGCATAATTTATTGTACAGATGTTGTACTTTAGATATTGTACTTTGTGTTTAAAATCAAACACAAATGGAGACTAGACTTGAAAATTCCCTGAGCAGACAAAACTAGTTTAGACATACAAGCAAAGCTTAATTTAGCTTACTTTGCAAGATAAGTAATGCTTACTTGACCTGGGTAACTTCTCACTTATGACTCTGAAAATTATAAGTGAAACTTAAATTATTCCCCAAAATTGATATGAGGTAACCATTAACCAACGCCCTTTCATTTAAGGAAATTCTAGTATTGTAACCAATCACTGTGAAGAATAGTCACTGCCTCCATACTATAAAAGCTGCCTTATAACAAAATCTCTCTGAGCCTCATTCCATGCTTTGATTTGAGTGCTCTGGTTCGCAAAACTGTTTTTGATGTGTCACAACAAACTTTTACTAATTACTGTTTCAGTGATTCATTGGTTTGACTTGTGTTTTTCTTCCTGAACTTTTGACAGACGGAAGAGCACTACAAAGAGTAAAATTTGCATTTATTTTCTAAATATTTATTTACTTGATTAACTGATTATATTGGTAATCTATGAAATAGCACTATTCAAAATCTAATTTCAAAACTAAAATTCCTTCTAAAGATAATATGACTCCATGTACATTAAAGAAACATGTTTAAAATCTTTACATGAATTGTCAGAACATTAAAAATAATCTAGACCCAAAATATTATGATTACATATTCACACACTTTAATCAATTTCTTAGTCACAGTTGTCTCTAATACTGTGTCGGGTTTAGAAAAAAAGTTTCTGAAAAATATAGAGTTTTTTGATTAAATAAGTTTTTATGGTCTTTTTCAAAACATGTCTACAATCTTCTTCAACATTGCAATTTAATGGGTAACCCAAAGTGTATATCTTCAATTAACACTTCTCTGTAGATCATAACATTTTTAATTGAAAAAAATATTGCTTATCTAGGAGCTAACATACCAGATAAGCTCAGAGCAAACTAAGCTAAATGAAGGATTTTTCTAAAGTCTAATTAATTTTCAAATAAATATATTTAAATATTTAATCTCATACATTAATGCATGTACTATATTCTATCTCCATTCAAAATACACTTCTTTGATAAATAATTTTACAAATGAAGGTCTCCAGAAACTTATCTTTATTTATGATACATTTAATGTTACTTCAACACTAGGTGCTGCCAAATCATAGGCCTTCTGAATTTATAACATTTTGGTTTATTTAATTGTGTCCCTGTAAAAAGTGTATTTTTATATCACTGGATGAAGAAAGACTTTTTGTTAAGGTTGTAAGATGTCTTCATAATTAGTTTCACATATATTTATTCCCAATGATACAGTAACCGTTAATTCAGTGACTCCATTAGCAAATAAAAAAATCACAAAGTTTTAAATGATACCAGTTCTACATCAGTTGATCAGAGCCTTGAAATAGAAATTTACTTAACAATAATGGTTTGACTTTTTTTTCCCCTCATCCAACTAACGAACTCAAAGTAAAACTCTGGAAGCTTGTTCCCACCCCATGTTGTCTTTTTATCCCACCGAAGGGGTGGAGGGAGAGCTGAGAAACACTAGTGATGGTCACAGCGTAGGAACACAAGCCCAATAAAAGACTGAGATTTAACCATAAGAATAGAGAACACTGTGTCCTCTTGATACTTTACCAACACAGCAATAAGAATAGTATGGTAACAGTAGATTACAGCTGAAAGAGTAGCAAGACACAAATGCTCCCTGAGGAGGAGTATTTAAGGATGTCTATATCTATTTTAAAAATTGAATCAATAATTAATAAAAAATAAAGAATTGGGCTTGAATGTTTTCACTGGTGAATTCTACTAAACTTTTAAAAAGGAATGATTCCAATTCTGCATAGTCTTCTAGAAATAGAAGCAGAAGAAATACTTCCAAACTTTTTTATGAGGCATTATCCTAGTATTAAAATCAGATAACTATGTTACAACAGAAGAAAAACTACAGACTAATATTTCTCATGAACATAGAAGCAAACATTCTCAACAAAATATTAGCAAGGCAAATCCAGCAATGTGTAAAAGTAATGATACACTTTGATCAAGTACCAAGTGAGACTTTTTTTTCCAGGTAAACAAATCTGGTTAAATATTCAAAAACCAGTTAATGCAATACAACCTTGTCAACAGGATAAAGAATAAAAACAAACAAAAAGACATGATCACATCAACTGATAGAGGAAAAAGCATCTAACAAACCCAACACCCACTTATGATAAAAATTCATCAAACCAGAAATTAAAGGGTACTTTCTCAACTTGCTAAAGAACATCATAAAAAAGATCTTCAGATAATGTCACACTTAATAATGAGAGACTCACTTTTTTTCTTGGACTGGGAACAAGGCAAGGATGTCCTTTCTCACCACTTCTGTTCAACATCATATCAGAAGTCCTTTCTTACTGCAACAAGAAAAGAAAATAAATGCTATAAAAATTGGAAAGAAAAACTAATATTGTCTCTATTTGTAGATGACATGATTATCTATGTAGAAAACCCTAAAAATTCTACAAAAGAACTCATTGAACTAATGAGGGAGTATAATATGGTTGCAGGATACAAAGTTAATATAGAAAAGTTGGTTGCTTTATATGTACCAGCAATAAACAATTAGAATTGGAAATTTAAAAAAAATATATAAGAGCACCAATAAAATTAAGTTTTTGAGAGTAAATCTAACAAAATATCTATAGGACCTTTATGCAAAAAACTACAAAACACTGATGAAAGAAATCAGAGATCTAGATAAAAGGGGAGATGTTCTGTGTTTATGGTTTGGAAAGCTCAATATTATTAAAATGTCAGTTCTTCCAATTTGATCTATAGATTAAGTCAAAACCATAGTAAGCTATTTTATACATATCAACAAATTGATTAAAAATTTATACAGAAGGCAAAAAATCTAGAATAGCCAACAAAATACTGAATAAAAGAAAAAACAAAGTTCTTCACACTATCAGATATCAAGATTTACTATTAAGTTAAGGTAGTCAAGATACTGTGGTATTAGCAAAAGAACAGACACATATCAATTAAACTGATTAAAAGCCTATAGATAGACTCACATGAATATTGATATAATCAACTGATTTCTAACAAATGTGCAGAAGCAATTCAATGGAATAGAGTCTTTTCATTAAATGGTGATAGAATAATTATATGTCTATAAACAAAAACCATGAACCTAGACATAGACTTTACACCTTACAACAAAAATTAACTAAAAACAGATCATACACATACATGTAAAATGCAAAACTATAACACTTTGAGAAGACAGTATAGGAGAAATCTAAGTCATCTTAGGTTTGGTGATGAGTTTTTAGCTATGACACCAAAAACATGATCCATGAAAGAAAAAAAGATCGATGGGTTGAACTTGATTAAAATTAAACATTCTGCTCTGCATAAGATACTGTTAGAGTATGAAAAGAAATACATGCTCTCCAAATCTGTGGCTTTTCTTTTCACACTCTAACAGTATCTTATGCAGAGCAGAATGTTTAATTTTAATATTTGCAAAACACATACGTAATAAAAGAGTTACTTCCAAAATATGCAAAGAATACTACAAATTCAACAATAAAAAAACAATCTAATTAAAAATGAGCAAAAGATCTGAATAGACACCTCAATTAAAGATAAACAGATAGCAAATAAGCATATAAAAACCTGCTCAATATCAATTGTCATTAGGGAAATACACATTAAAACAATGAGATACCACTACACATCTATTAGAATGGCTAAAATTAAAAAAAAAAAAAAAAACTTGACAATTCCAATTGTTAGAGAGAATGCAGGACAACAGAAATTCTCATTCATTGCTGATGGCACTACAAAATTGTATATACTTTGGAAGACAGTTTTCTTACAAAGTGAAACATTGCCTTACCATAAGATTCAGCAATCATGCTCCTACATATTTAGCCAATTAATTTTAAAACTTATACCCATATCAAAAAATGTGAATGTTTATAGCAACTTTATTCATAGTCTCTAAAAATTGGAAGCAACCAAGGTATTCTTTAATAGAGGAATGGAAAAATAAACTGCTGTTCCTCCAAACGATGAAAGACTATTCACTGATAAAAAGGAATTGAGCTATCAAGCCATACAAAGATGTGGATGCATCTTAAATGTGTATTGGTAAGTGAAAGAACCTAGTTGAAAAGCCTACATACAGACAAAGGCAATACTACAGAAACAATAAACAGATGAGTGGGTGCAAGGTGGTGTGAAGTGGGTTGAGTTGTTGAAGCAAAAGGGTTGTTTTAGGACAATGAAACTATTCTATGTGATATTATAATAGTGGATACATGACACCATGTATGTGTCAAAATCCATAGCATTTTATACAGAAGGAATGAACCTCAATGTACACAAAGTTAAACAATCATTTAGGAGGTCAGGGTATCCCAGGATTAAATACTGACTGTGACAAAAAAAATGTGACTATATCACAAATGTATGAAACAGCCTTACTGAAGGAGTAGGGAGCAAAAGTGCCTACCCATGTAACTTTGGAAATGAGTAAAGTCTGTAAGACTAAAGGCGAATGCAACTGCATATAAGAAATATACTCTAGTTGATAAATTTTACTCATTGGAGTGTGAGCTAATAATTCAAAAGCCACTTTATCTGCATACTGGAATTGAAAATTAAGTAAACAGATGGTGAATGGTGGAATACAGATTTTGTACTGCTGAAGTGGGAAGTTAAAGACAATCAGAAGAATGCTCTATGTGGTTTATGGATTAGAATTGAAGACATCATTATAAACTCATGTTTAGCTTAACATAGTTACACATGGATATGTAAACATATATATACACACAAACATATATAAATAATATAAATATTTATAGATATGTATATGTACGTTATTTAGTATACACACATATATTTCCTTGCTCTGTCTTCTGAGATGGTGTAGAAGCAATAAACACACCTAGCACATCTAGATCTTGGTTTCTAATACCATTTTCCAACATAAGGAATCAGACCTTTTTTGAGAAACACCTGATTCTACTATTGGGCTAGAAAATATATAGAATGAACCTGTAATATAGTGCCAGAAAGTTAAGGAAACACTCAAGGATAAGCACAATGATGAAAGCATGCCATAGGAAAAAATGAGCTCCCAATGGCCAAAGATAGAACAATTTGAGCAACTAAGTAAAGAAAGTAGTGTTGGATTATAACCCAACACATAAATTGAATTTGCATGAGCCCATACCGATATAAATAAATGATTAAATAAATGCATAAATGGGGGAGAATAAGCAAATCTCCCATGCAGAAGAATCCCTCCTAATTGATATAAATGCTCTGTTCTCAGAGTGATAGAACATAACTTTCCACTCCTTAAGTGTAAGCTGTGCATAGTGATTTCCTTCCAAAGAGAACAGCATGGAAAGGAAGAAAGAATTTACAGTGGAAAAGCCTGGCAAAAGCTCTTCCATGATCATGATTAACTTTAAAGAGAGAAGTCATGGTGATAGTATGTCCTTTTGATATGCTATGAAAATGGCATGTTACAGTCTTCCTCCCACAAACCCACACCCTCAATCTAATCACAAGAAAAAAAAAATCATACAACTCCCACATAAGGAACATAATATAGAATACCAGTACTCCTGTAAAACTGTCCAGACCATCAAAAGAAAAAGAATCTGAGAAATTGTCCCAGATAAGAAAAGTCTAAGGCGACAAGATGGCTAAATGCATTATGTTATCCCTAATGGAATCTTAGAAAAAGGACATTATTTTAAAGCTAAGAAAATCTGAAAGTATGGATATTAGTCAAAAATAATGTGTCAGTATTGGTTCATTAATTGTGATGAATGTCTCCTACTAATGTAAGATGTTGATAATAGGGGGAACTGGGTTTGTGTACCTGCAAACTTTCTAAACTACCTTTACAAATTTTCTGTTGTAAAGGTAGTTTAGAAATGTACTTAAATGCACCCTAAAATAATTAAGTTAGAAAGTAAAACAAAACCAAAACACAGTACAGTGCCATCAGAAAAAGAAAATGAACAGAGTTGAGATTTTCACCATGTAAAAATTGGTAAAAGCACTGTAACAAAAGCATTCAGACAATACATTCTGAGGCAAGACCGCTTAGCCTCTATTTCACTCATGTATTTTATTAACCTAACATAGCTGTCCGTTTCCACTGACCCTGCCAAGAAGTTGCCAAGAGGCTTGTATATCTTGCAGGCCTTAGAAGATAGCACAGCTGGCTTACACTTTAAGTGGCTGACAGGGGCTGTGGTGTCCTATTGCTAGTACTAGCCAAGACTGGTCACATGAGTCAGAAAGCACTTATTTTAATTTTTATTTATTTATTTATTTATTTATGGCTGTGTTGGGTCTTCGTTTCTGTGCGAGGGCTTTCTCTAGTTGCGGCAAGTAGGGGCCACTCTTCATCGCGGTGCGCGGGCCTCTCACTATCGCAGCCTCTCTGGCTGCGGAGCACAGGCTCCAGACGCGCAGGCTCAGTAGTTGTGGCTCACGGGCCCAGTCGCTCCGCGGCATGTGGGATCTTCCCAGACCAGGGTTCGAACCCGCGTCCTCTGCATCGGCAGGCAGACTCTCAACCACTGCGCCACCAGGGAAGCCCACTTATTTTAAAGGTGAGCCCCTGCACTGTTTATCTTAAAGAGAGGTTTCAGTTAGCTTGCCTCTGGGACTCTTGGGAAAGAGATTATTGCCGGTCCTCTTTCATATTTATTCATGTGATAAAAGTAAAAACTCTGTCCAGAGCACAGGCATCATACATGCTACCAGATGGGACCATGGCAGAAGCTGTAATGGCGATCTACCACATCCATTCTGACTTATCTCTTACTAATAACATTTCATGAAAACAAGTCCAGGTAAAATGCTAAACCATATGGAATATCAGGAGAGAGGCATAAATGAAGACTTATTAAAAAAAAACAAACAAACCAGGATATGTGGTCATTTAATTTGATACATTTCCCCAGAATCCTCTGTTGCTAGGGTTTTTGCTGCTGTAGCTTTGGTCACATATTATGGGTTTAAAATTCAAGTGTTTTTGAGTATAGTTCCCTCTGCTATACAGTAGGTCCTTGTTGTTTATTTTATATATGGCAGTGTGTATATTCAATATTTTATAATAACCTATAATGGAAAAGAACCTGAAAAAGTATATATATATATAAAAAGTTTTTATATATATATATTAACTGAATCACTTTGCTGTACACTTGAAATTAACACAACATTGTAAATCAACTACACTTCAATAAAAAAAATAAAATTCAAATGTTTTTGGTTCCTTTTATTCACAATTAAAATTGCCAAATTGAGACATGGAAAGACTTCAGCAGGTGGTCTCATCCACTGTCATAATTTTACCAAAGTAGACACACAAACCGAGGCAGGGTCCGTGACCTAGGGAAGTTTACAAGGATCACTTATGTCAGAGCCATAATCATAACCTAAGTGTTCAGACCCCATGCCTGCTCTTTCATTTCACTACCCTGAGAGTTTACGCTGAAATGATATTTCTCTTTATCTTAGTACTGAGGTCCCTTTTGTGCTTTGTTTCAGAGCAGCCTGAATGACATTTATGGAAATAAAGATGTGTATGGAATGATTTAAAATATTTTTTTTGTAATATTTAATCTATGCTTTTACAAGACTAATAAACTGAGTAAGAAATCAAAGGTACTATTCAATCTGGTCAACCTCCTTCTTACTTATGAGATGATTCCAGTGACACACTGATTCAATCCACATTTCTTTAGGGAACATCTATTTATACTATTTCTAAACCACTGTGTTAGGTAGGAGAATTAGGGGATGGGAGTGGGACAGAGTATAAAATGTCCAATCAGCTCCTCTAGCATAGAAGATTTACAAGTGGATGTAACTCAAGGCAACAGATATTATAATATACTATGAGTTTATGGGAAACCCTATTGGAGTAATACTAATTCTGACTGGTAGACTGGGTAAAGAATCATGAAGAATGTGACAGCTGGGCATTCAAGTTAAAGTTATGAATAATAGGAAAAAGGAGAGATTACAGATGCTCACACTACAGACTGGCAGGTGTCCTTATCGTTTGCTGTTTAGGTGTTTCTTTAAGGCGAATAGTGAGGGTTTTATAGAAAGGTATGCTGGAGCCAGATCATACAGTTCTTCCAAAGTCATCTAAAAGTGGAGACATATTTATTGAACACCATTTAAATACTCTAACAAATATTACATGGATGCAAAAATACCATCTTAGAAGTGACAAAATATTTATTAACTTTTATCCATGATGCTCTATATCAAAGCATCATAGGTCAATACTATAAAAGCCTGAAAGGAAATAAATGTCAGCATGATCACCAAAGGCTGAAAGTAAAAGTGAGCAATGGTGAGCACTGGGAAAGGTTCCACCTGGTAGATTAGCATGTTAAAGGCAGCAACAGAAATCACATCCTGGGGTATGAAGAGGAGTGTCTGTCAATGGTAGGACTGTTCTGGCAGCTTAGTTTTGCCACTAGGGTCTTTGCTGAGGTTGTGGGATCCTGCCTCCCCAAGGCCAACAAATTATATTTTATAGAGGCTTTTAATGAAGTTGACTTACTTGGTATACATTGAGAGTAATATGCTTTATAGAAACTACAATTTACTTTAATGCCTGTAACATATATGAGAACTTTATTTCAAGGATAACAACTTGTTATATTACAAGTATGCAATAAAGCCTTAGGGCTTAGGTGACAGAGGATTACAAAATCATGTGAATATGATTCCTGCAAAGATTTGGTCAATATATATTGTCTTATTTTTATATATTAATGGTAATACCAATGTACACATAGATTTTTAAGCCTTGTTAATTTTCTAGAAATTGCAAGAAATATTGATTTTATTCACTCAGCTATGCTATTCAATATTGTTTTAAGGAGAAAAATTGCACAGAAGATAATTTCATTTCTTTTAAGTGCAAATAACCAATAATGTAAATTTTTATTACTCAGTGATAGTAGTAAATTCTCAGAGTAAATCAGCTAAAGAAGATTGGAATTTAAAAGTAATTATAAGGCACATAAACTTAATATATTTGTTTATATTGTAGAAAAATATGTTAAACACTTGAATTATTTTTGTAAATTAAATGTAAACTTTAATAAAATTATTTGTCTTAAAAATTATTAAATAATCTACCCACATATATACTAAACAAAGAAATAATGTTATATAAATGTATTAATATGATATTCAATCTAATATTGTTATAGAGTATATAATTTATAATATATATTATAAATGGAGTATTCCATATATACCAATTCTGGCAGCATACATAACAGAATATGAATACTGTTTTATTATTCTTAGAGAATACAATTAGCGGCAGGAGAAAAATTTAGTTGCACCTAATCTTGACTACGAGTTTTAGGAGTGTTTCAGTAAAACTTATATTTCCAGACATACCACAAGAGTTAACTGTAATATCCAGGCATGTATGAAGTTTACAAAATTTTAGATTTTTGCAGATTGAAGGCAACTCAAACTGCAGAGAATAAAGAAGAAACTTGTATTCTAGCCCCAGGGCAGAAATTTCTCCTTACTGTCTATGTGGTTCATCTACCATGGATCAGATGAAAATTAAAGAAATAAATACATGTCTCTTAATACTGCTATGGCTTCTAAAAAGCAAAACAAAACCAGTAAAACAAACAAAAATAATTGTATAAAGTATTTGCATATGCAATACGCCCAGGAAAAAAAAAAAAAATAACCCCACAGTGGAGGCTTCCCTGATAACAAAGCTATCACTCTCAACAGCGAAAAAGCCTGTCTCACCACACCAACACTCCCAACACACAGGCAGGCACACAAACACACTGCACAGCAAAATCTCAGCTCTCTACAGGCCTCATTGTTTCAAAACTTGTGAGCAGAGCCCTTTAGACTGATTTGTTGCACCACCAAGGAAATAACCAGTCTACTCTGGAAATTATCTGGTAGCAGAGGCTTTATTGCTCTGAAATTGCAGGAGGGAGTCAATCAGCAGGTAAAAACCTGGGAACAGATGCTCTGCCTTCAGTTTTCTCCTAACTTAGCCCTGAAATTAGTTGACATTACAATATTTTGCAGCAAAGATGGCTTTATATAGTTAAAAAAAAAAGAAGAAATAAATATTCTAGCTTTCTAGCTGAATAGTTAATTAGCTTAATTTCTGCAGTTTTTTGTTTCTTTCCCCAAATAAGAATTGTTTCTTTCAAGTGGCTTATGTTTTTGAAGTGAGTGAATTTATAAAAAGTAGTTTTTTGTTTTGCTTTTTTCCCCCCAAAAAGCGTTTCTTAAAAGCAGTACTGATTTTTAAAATTCACGTTTGTTTTTTGGAAGTCAGTCTCCTTCTAAGTAATTTTATTTATTTTATTTTGTTTTCTACTCTAATTAGCAAATTATATATATACATCTGCCACTATAATGTAAAATAAGTACAGTCATAGATATTTGGGACTAGAAGCTTCCCTCACCAGAAATGCAGATTATTTTTTTTTCAGGTTTCCATAAAGAGATTCCCTTTTCTGTTAATTTCCTGCTGTCACTTGACTTTGCGTCACTGTGCATCACTCTCTCTTCATCTATTTTGTCTAATTTATTTCCAAAAATTTTCAAGATTCTCAAATTTATTAGTTCTAGAAATGTAGTTCTCACTAAGCAGAAAGTTGCTTGTATCTTTCTATGGACAGTTAGGATAAGTTATTGCCAAGAGATGTATAAATTCTAAGCCATAAATATTTGCTCCTGTCAGTTAAATTTTCCTGGATTCTGTTTCATTCTGCTAAAATAAATATAGAAAGCATACACATATATATGTATAAATAATCTGCTATGCATATTTTCTACCTATTTAAACTATGATTTTAAGTACTTATAATTATCATATATTATTTTTGTTTAATATGATCTGTATGACAATATGGACAATGTTTATAAATTCATTTTTAACAATAGAAATGTGCAAAGTGGTATAAGAATCTATATTTTTAATGATAAATAAAGAGATCATAAAAAGAGAAACACATTTGGGTGATATTAGAATGTAGTAATTTTGTTTCTATTTAAAAATTGTTGTCATTGACATATTACAAAAATACAAGATTTAAGCAATCGCTATATTAGTAAGTTTTTTTAAAACAAATATTTCTTCATTTTTTAAAATTTATAGTGGTAAACTAGAGTTTAATTTACAGTGATAGATATAATGTTAGTTTGCTTAATTTTTAAAGCAGAGAAATATTAGTAAAAATGGTCTGAATTCTAGTTTGAACTCTATTATTATCTATCAAAATTGAGAATTTTCTTTCACAAATATGTTAAAAATAATCTCTAAGCATCTTTCCAGTTCTGAGATATAATCATTATTATATTTTACTTATAAAATTATAATATAAATATAGAGATCTCAGTATAAGAAAAAGTGTAAAACATTCAAATGATACTAAAACTTCCTTGACTACTAAACTATTTATGTATATAAACACATTAACATGGAATTTTATAGTATTTGTCTTAATATTCAAATTTTATTCTACTTTATAGGAAAGATAAAAAGTGTTTAACATCAAAATAGAACAGTGATAATCACTTTATGTTGAACACCTATAGAAGTTGGGGAAACAGGATTGATGCCTCTAAATTAATATATTTTTGTATTCACTTTATCCTCAGGTCTGGGCTCTGGCAGTTTCTCTGGGAATTGGCCTCTCAGAGGAGGTTACACTGATGTTAGAGTTGATAATGGCAAGGTTGATGCCTTCCAATCCAGTACAACATTCTTCACTTTGTGAGTGACTCAGAGTTATGTGATGGATATAATTTTTAACCACCTCCTTAAACATATATATCATATATGCTTTTAAACATAAATGCATAAATGAACCTGTAACCTGGGATGAGACTCTAGAATATTGTTAAGCCAAAGGCTGACACTTGGAATAAATTTTTTTTTTTTTAATTCAGAGACTCCCCCTGAACACTTTTTAGTTGTATGTTTCAGGGATAAACTAAGGTCAGGTTCTAACCTGAATCTCAGAAATGTTTATATGAGCAAAGATTTCCAGTGAATCCAGAGAACAGAAAGTCTTTAATTTCCCAATATTGGCAGTACTTCCATCTAAGAGACACTAACAAATGCAGTAGAAAATTATAAAAATTCTAGTTCAGTACTTTATCTAGCTGACCAGAGACTGAGTAAGGGGTAAATATGATATCAAGATCAAGCTAAAGGTATGAAGAGTAGTAGTTAAAATTTATCTAGAATCAGTGAACTTGGTCAATTTTTTTTAAACATGCTGCAATATTTTTATCCACTTTTCCTGTACTTAGAGAGGTATTGAAAATCAATTTTGGTGAGATGTGCAATCTAATATTTGGAGGCTATAGTAACATCACTGTCCATCTCTACATGTTGTTATGTTTTACATGGGTTTAAAATGTAATATTCTAGTAAGAAAAGATATTTTGATTCTGCCTCTAAGTTTGTATGAGGGCTACGCCATGTAAACTAATCAGTAAAAATTTTATTCTGCTTACATAGGAAAGAAAACTGAGGTTAAGAGGTAAAGAAAAAGGCATCTATTACTGGAAAATAATTCAGTGATTTTTCTCACAAAAAGAAGTCATACACATAGGCGTTCACTCTCAATATCTCCATGGTTCAAAAAGTCAGATTCTTGATTACAGAGAGTTTCTGAAAAGATAGAGACTGGGAGCATTAAGCAAGTGGGCTAGTGAGAGACAGCAAAATAAAAAAGGGAATAAAATAAAATAGGAATAAAATAAAAAAGGAAAGAAAAAAGGCAAAAGAAGAAAGAAAAGGACAGAGAAAGAAGGTGAAGGGGGGGAAAGAGAGGGAGTGAGAAGGGGATGAAAGGGGGGGGATGGGGGAAGGGAGGAAGAGGGGAAGAGAAAAAGACAGACACCTCAGAAAATGAAAGCCTTTATGTGGAGAATAACAACTACAGGCACTATCTGTTGAAGCTGTTCAAGGGCAGAAATCATGCAAAAAAGTCCTTTAACATCAAGGAAAAATGATACACATTTCATTGTTTTGTTCATGTTTGGGGACAACCTGGGTTTGTCCATCTTTTCATTAGTTTACTCATTTATTTCAAACTATTTATTTAGCATCTTCCATGTTTTAAATTAATTGATAGGCCCTGAGGATATTTTGGACAAGGTAAAAATTGTTCCTCCTTTCCTTGAATTGTACAGTCTGTCAGGGTTAGTAATCTAGGATTCGATTAATCCCAAAATGATAACAATCTACGTTTAAAACATAATAATTTCTATATTACTATATACTCATAAGGACAACTAAGTGGAATGACAAAATATCTTAAGTTTCATATATCATAAAACCTGAAATTCCAACTTCAGAATCTTAAGTTTAGATCAATCAATTTCTTTAGATACTTAATGCACTGTGTTCTTCCAAAGTACTTTTCTAAAATATACATCTCTTAGGAAGATGTTAAGGATCATATTTCATTGCGAGTATAAGATTTCTAAAAGAGACAGACTCAGACAAAATTAATGAGGAATCTGTCACTTAATGATAAATCTGGAGACAGTCCAGGGCTGGTGAAGTCTTCAAGATTCCAGTAACACCACAACATCCTTTTGTCTTTCTGCTCGGCCATCATCAGGGAAAACCACGCAATCACACAGTGACAGTCACAAGCATGGCAGCTGTATTCCTAGCAGCAGGAGGTAGAAATATGAGTGGCCAATAGTCAATGCTGGTCAGGTATGTTTTTGTTTTTGTTTTTGTTTTTAAAGTACTTCCCCAGAAGCCCCAGTAAGGGGCGCTAAGGTCGGGTCAAATGGTAACCTTAACTACAAAGGAGTATAGCAGATGTATTTTATTTTTTGAGCTGAGTAGATTTCCTCTTTTTCCCAATAATATCTGATTTCTCTTAGCAAAGAATGGATAATACAAGTAATGGTTAAGAAATGAGCAGTCTCTGCATCACAGACAGGAATACATCTTAACTGGTTACACCTGAGTGTTGATAGTTGAATGAGGGCAAGGAAACTATTTGCTAAAACATGGGAATCTAAAAAGTGTGTTTTCCTCCTAGTTTTCTCTGGGACTGTGTAGGGGGATACACACACACACACACACACTGCCCAAAATCCATTCATTATTCAGTACATAATTACCTCTTTCCTAAGTGATAGAGTGAATAAAATAGGTGTTCCATTAATATCTTGACAGCAGAAAGGAAAAAAAGTCAAATACTTCTAAACCAATAAGATTTATGGCTTTAAGCTATACTTAGCTGATTTTTGTTGCCAAATCAAGTGGCAAAATGAAAAAGAGTTAAAAAGATAGAGAAAAATATGGAGTGTGATTACTGTCTAACATAGTTGAAAATGATGAAGATTCATTACAGCTAATGCTTTGAGCATCTTTACAGAGCAACAGATTACTCATAAATTATCCAACACTTAGTGTAATATTGGTTACCATCATTTTAGTTAAACGATGCTGAAGACTTATTAGATAACAGTCTATTTCTTGGCTTTTGCAGGCTAGAGTCTCTTGAGACAACACATAACACTTGATTTAGCCAAAAGGCCAAGAGTGAACAGTCATGATACATTTGAAAATATATTATGGATCTATGGCACATACTCAATTACCAGGAGACAGAACAACCAAAAAAAAAAATGTAAACATATGCTACTGTAATTTATTTTAATATTTGTAGGAGAACAAAGACCACTAACCTTATACTTCATTTTTGAACTTTATTATTGGTGTTCTTCAGTGACCTTATTTTTTACTACATAATTCAATAAATAATATCTCATTTCTCTCACATATTATCATTGTAATGAATAAACTTAGATGTTTCTAGTAATCTGATTTCTAAGTTATCATTAATCTAATTATTAAAGGTTTACAATATTCAAAATGTCTACAGATGGGAACATAGCATGATGGTCTTGTTTTTTCTTTCTAGAAACAAATTTTCATGAATTTTAAACATAGATAACAAAACCCTGAGGAGGAGATATGAATTTTCTGAATACAACAAAAACTGTTTTTAGTCATTATGATTTTTTAAGCTACAATTTGTATTTTCTATACCTTGCAGAGTTTTAGCTGTGATTTTCCAAGTGACTTCTTTCTCACTTATAAAAATACGTGGACATTATTTTGGTGAAGATAATTGTGCTGCATAAAAAAGCTACCCTTTGAGGAGTTGGGAGAACAAAGACAACATGAGAGCTGGAGCCGAATGTCTCATGAAGAGCACGTCTTCTCCAGCTTCTACATGGAGTGGGCATTTGTTTTGATTTGTTTCACTATAAGTCTGACTAGTTCCTAAGTATACGTTTTTCCTTTCACTTTTATAATTCCCATCTAAAGGAGAAAACAGTATTATTCCTACTCATCATGCAAGTCTGGCATGCGTGTTAAGCAACATTTGGCCTCTTTTGATAACAGTAAAAACAAGTGTAATCAAAGAGATTAAGGGGCAATTTCTATGTGACAGGTACTATTCTAAGCACTTTTGTAACTGTTCTCTCATTTAAATCCATCAAGCCTGCAAGGTAGGCATATTTATTGCTTAATTATTATCATGTCGCAGATAGGAAACTGAGGCATCAAGACATTAAGTGACTTTTCTTTAGTAACACAAGAGATATGAAGCTAGGTAAGCACTGAACCCTGGAAACGTGACTACAACAGGGCTTGTGTTCTTAGTTAATGTGCGATACAATCTTAAAAATCAAATCAAGTAAAATTTAGTAAATATTCAGCATAAATTTTTAATGTGCAAACGATTGTTGGAAAGGGTGCTGAAGTTTCATTACTGAGTTAAAGAAAGCAATCCACAGCAAAACTAATAATAAAAGGTATAAGGAGATGAAACTAATAACAGAAGGTGATAAGGTAAGGTATAAAAGGAGCTATGAGGTAAGTGAGAAAGTATTTTGCAGCCATATGTAGGAGAAATGTCATGAAAGATGAAGAGGTATACTAAATTTACTAGAAGCAAATTTTGAGTACTTGAATTAGTTTTTGACAGGGACTCGTAGAGACAAAAGTTCAAATCCCACCTCTGCCACTCATTTGTGATTTTAGGAATAATATTTATTCTCCCTGACTTTCAGTTTCTTGTGAGACAGAAACGGAACACATAATACCTTAGAGAGTATAACAAGGATTAAATGTTTAAGGCATGAATATTTTATGCTAGGAAAGGTTATTAAAATATATTACAATTACTAACTTTCAGGCTTTTTCATCTGTTATTTCATTTCCCACAATAATGTGTGAGTTAAGTATTATCTCTATTTTACATATGACGAAGTTGAATCTGAAAGCAGTGAGTAGTAAACACAAACAAGACTCAAATAAATGTCTTTTTGATGCCAAATTTCAAAATTTATTCACTACCCAGAAAAGTCACAACAGGCATTAACTAAATCACCCTATATTTTCACATTTGAAAAAAAAAAAAATCATTCTATTTTTCTCTAGTTTCATGGATATAATTTTCTACTTAAACATAATAGACTATTATTTTTTTCTATCTATATTTATTTCAATAAAATAACCACTCAACCTATAAAACAATTTCTTTTCCTCTCCCTTTTAAAAACGGGTTTATTAACAAAATGCTATGGCTTTATTTGAGAATACTAAAGTTTGGCTCTTTTATTATCTTTATGAATACTTTCTTCTTAAATTACAGTATAAAAGAAGAGCTTTTATGAATCAAAGATCCAAATCTTTCCTTGTGAACAAAATTGTAATATCCTACCAATTACAAAATTCTGGAGTGTGGAATGATTACATTAGACAGTCACAGTTCATAAATGAGCTGAATTTTCTACTATTGCTATATAAAGTAACTTGATTGAACTACCATAAACACTGAATCATCCCTGTCCTCACTGGGGAATTCGGGTATTATACTTTCCAGTTGATGAGACTGGAAAGGCATTACAAAGAAGCTTAAATAAGCACTTTTTTCTAAAACTTTGAAAATTTGTCAGAATCACTGGTTCATTAACCAGCATGAAAACATCAGTTGCTTTAGCACTTTTAGAAACAGTAGTTAAGTCCCTAATCATGATAGATGGGTGACCTTCCTTAACATGGATTTGCCAATCTGATTATTTCCACAGTCATGCCAGTTTAATTGCCTCAAATAACAAATACAGTTTTCTATCTGATTTACATATTCATGCCTCACCATGACTAACAACCTTTCAGTTCTTAAAACAAAAGACAACACATTTTTGCAATTTGATAAGAAAAGTAACAACATGATATCTATATCTTATTGTTGGCTGTCATTCTGACAACCAGAAATAAATTTATTTTGTTAGCTAAGTTTTAGGCCTTGTTATATAATAATACATAATGAGTTTGAGGTGGGAGATATGGTGTTTAAAAGGATCTGAGAACTGGATTAAGTTGGAGAGAACAAAGAGGCTAAGGAAGGGATGGAAAAGGAGGAGAAAGGCGAGAGCTGGCAGAGACTAAGTGGTAGGGGGCTAGAGAAGAGAGATTGGAAACAATACAATGATGCCATGGGTGGGGCTCTGACATATGGATAAGAAATAAACTTTAAATGTATTGCTTGGTGTTACGTATGGGAATAGCCCTTTTAAGTTTCTTAAGACATATCAATTAAGATCTATACCATTTTTCAGTTCATGAAAACTTTTGGTATGCAAGACAATGAGGTACCTGACCTCAATATACTGAAATAAAAGGCTCTGTCTATACCTTCTTCCAAAAAAAAAAAAAATCAGAGATAGCCTCATCCACCAGAGGGCAGAAAACAGAAGCAAGAAGAACAAAAATCCTGCAGCCTGTGGAACAAAAACCACATGCACAGAAAGAGAGACAAGACGAAAAGGCAGAGGGCTATGTACCAGATGAAGGAACAGGATAAAACCCCAGAAAAACAACTAAATGAAGTGGAGATAGGCAATCTTCCAGAAAAAGAATTCAGAATAATGATAGTGAAGATGATCCAGAACCTCAGAAAAAGGATGGAGGCAAAGATCGAGAAGACGCAAGACATGTTTAACAAAGACCTAGAAGAATTAAAAAACAAACAGAGATGAGCAATACAACAACTGAAATGAAAGCTACACTAGAAGGAAAAAAGAGCAGAATAACTGAGGCAGAAGAATGGATAAGTGACCTGGAAGACAGAAGGCAGGAATTCATTGCTGTGGAACATAATAAAGAAAAAACAATGAAAAGAAATGAAGACAGCCTAAGAGACATCTGGGACAACAATAAACACAACAACATTCGCATTATAGGGGTCCCAGAAGGAGAAGAGAGAGAGAAAGGACCAGAGAAAATATTTGAAGAGTTTATAGTTGAAAACTTCACTAACATGGGAAAGAAAATAGCCACCCAAGTCCAGGAAGTGCAGAGAGTCCCATACAGGATAAACCCAAGGAGAAACATGCCGAAACACACAGAAATCAAACTGGCAAAAATTAAAGACAAAGAAAAATTATTGAAAGCAGCAAGGGAAAAATGACAAATAACATACAAGGGAACTCCCATAAGGTTAACAGCTGATTTCTCTGCAGAAACTCTACAAGCCAGAAGGGAGTAGCATAATATACTTAAAGTGATGAAAGGGAAGAACCTACAACCAAGATTACTCCACCCAGCAAGGATTTCATTCAGATTTAATGGAGAAATCAAAAGCATTACGGAAAAACAAAAGCTAAGAGAATTCAGAACCACCAAACCAGCTCTACAACAAATGCTAAAGGAATTTCTCTAAGTGGGAAACACAAGAGAAGAAAAGGACCTACAAAAACAAACCCAAAACGATTAAGAAAATAGTAATAGGAACATACATATCAATAATTACCCTAAACGTGAATGGATTAAATGCTCCAACCAAAAGACCCAGGCTTGCTGAATGGATACAAACACAAGACCCATATATATGCTGTCTACAAGAGACCCACTTCAGACCTAGGGACACATACAGACTGAAAGTGAGGGGATGGAAAAAGATATTCCATGCAAATGGAAATCAAAAGAAAGCTGGAGTAGCAATACTCATATCAGGTAAAATAGACTTTAAAATAAAGAATGTTACAAGACACAAGGAAGCACACTACATAATGATCAAGGGATCAAAGCAAGAAGAAGATATAACAATTGTAAATGTATATGCACCCAACACAGGAGCACCTCAATACATAAGGCAACTCCTAACAGCTATAAAAGAGGAAATCGACAGTAACACAATAATAGTGGGGGACTTTAACACCTCAATTACACCAATGGACATATCATCCAAAATGAAAATAAATAAGGAAACAGAGCTTTAAATGACACAATAGACCAGATAGATTTAATTGATATTTATAGGACATTCCATCCAAAAACAGCAGATTACACTATCTTCTCAAGTGTGCATGGAACATTCTCCAGGATAGATCACATCTTTGGTCACAAATCAAGCCTCAGTAAAATTAATAAAATGGGAATCATATCAAGCATCTCTTCTGACAACAACGCTATGAGATTAGAAATGAATTACAGGGAAAAAAACAAACACATGGAGGCTAAACAATATGTTACTTAATAACCAAGAGATCACTGAAGAAATCAAAGAGGAAATCAAAAAAACCTAGAGACAAATGACAATGAAGACGAGATGATGCAAAACCTATGGGTGCAGCAAAAGCAGTTCAGAGGGAAGTTTATAGCTATACATGCCTACCTCAAGACACAAGAAAAATCTCAAATAAACAATCTAACCTTACACCTAAAGGAACTAGAGAAAGAAGAAGAAACAAAACCCCAAGTTACCAGAAGGAAAGAAATCATAAAATCAGAGCAGAAATAAATGAAATAGAAACAAAGAAAACTACAGCAAAAATCAATAAAACTAAAAGCTGGTTCTTTGAGATGATAAACAAAATTGACAAACCATTAGCCAGACACATCAAGAAAAAGAGGGAGAGGACTCAAATCAATAATATTAGAAATGAAAAAGGAGAAGTTACAACAACACTGCAGAAATACAAATCATCCTAATAGACTACTACAAGCTACTCTATGCCAATAAAAGGGACAACGTGGAAGAAATGGACAAATTCTTAGAAAGGTATAAGCTTCCAAGACTGAACCAGGAAGAAATAGAAAATATGAACAGACCAAACATAAGTAATGAAATTGAAACTGTGATTAAAAATTTTCCTACAAACAAAAGCCCAGGACCAGATGGCTCCACAGGTGAATTCTATCAAACATTTAGAGAAGAGCTAACACACGTCCTTCTCAAACTCTTCCAAAAAATTGCAGAGGAAGGAACACACCCAAACTCATTCTATGAGGCCACCATCATCCTGATACCAAAACCAGACAAAGATACCACAAAAAAAGAAAATTACAGACCAATATCACTGATGAATATAGATACAAAAATCCTCTACAAAATACTAGCAAAGAGAATCCAACAACACATTAAAAGGTCATACACATGATCAAGTGGAATTTATCCCAGGGATGCAAGGATTCTTCAATATATGCAAATCTATCAATGTGGTACACCATATTAACAAATTGAAGAATAAAAACCATATGTCATCTCAACAGATGCAGAAAAAGCTTTTGACAAAATTCAACACCAATTTATGATAAAAACTCTCCAGAAAGTGGGCATAGAGGGAACCTACCTCAACATAATAAAGCCCATATACGACAAACCCACAGCAAACATCATTCTCAATGGTGAAAAACTGAAAGCATTTCCTCTAAGATAAGGAACAAGACAAGGATGTCCACTCTCACCACTATTATTCAGCATAGTTTTGGAAGTTGTAGCCACAGCAATCAGAGAAGAAAAAGAAATAAAAGGAATACAAACTGGAAAAGAAGAAGTAAAATTGTCACTGTTTGCAGATGAAATGATACTATACGTAGAGAGTCCTAAAGATGCCAACAGAAAACTACTAGAGCTCATCAATGCATTCAGTAAAGTTGCAGGATACAAAATTAATACACAGAAATCTCTTTCATTCCTATACACTAACAATGAAAGACCAGAAAGAGAAATTAAAGAAATGATCCCATTTAACACTGCATCACAAAGAATAAAATAACTAGGAATAAACCTACCTAAGAAGGTAAAATACCTGTATTCTGAATACTATAAAACAGTGATGAAAGAAATTGAAGATGACACAAACATATGGAGAGACATACCATGTTCTTGGATTGGAAAAATCAATATTGTCAAAATGACTTTACTACCCAAGGCAATCTACAGATTCAACACAATCCCTATCAAACTACCATTTGATAACTTTCAGAGAACTAGAACAAAAAATCTTCAAATTTGTATGGAAACAAGAAAGACCCTGAATAGTGAAATCCATCTTGAGAAAGAAGAACAGAGCTGGAGGAATCAGGCTCCCTGACTTCAGACTATACTACAAATCTACAGTCATCAAGACAGTATGGTACTGGTGCAGAAACAGAAATATAGATCAATGAAACAGGATAGAAAACTCAGAAATAAACCAATGCACCTGTGGTCAATTAATCTATGACAAAGGAGGCAAGAATATAGAATGGAGAAAAGATGGTCTCTTCAATAAGTGGTGCTGGAAAAACTGGACAGCTACATGTAAAAGAATGAAATTAGAATACTCCCTAGCACCATACACAAAAATAAACTCAAAATGGATCAAAGACCCAAATGTAAGGCCAGATACTATAAAACTCTTAGAGGAAAACATAGGCAGAACCGTCTTTGACATAAATCGCAGCATTATCTTTTTGGATCCACCTCCTAGAGTAATGAAAGTAAAACCAAAAATGAACAAATGAGACTTAATGAAACTTAAAAGTTTTGCACAGCAAAGGAAACCATAAACAAAACAAAATGACAACCCACAGAATGGGAAAAAATATTTGCAAACGAAGCAACCAACCTGGGATTAATCTCCAAATTATACAAACAGCTCATGCAGCTCTATGTCAAAAAAAAGAAACAAACAAAAAAAAACACCCAATCAAAAAATGGGCAGAAGAACTAAATAGACATTTCTCCAAAGAAGACATACAGATGGCCAAAAAGCACATGTAAAGATTCTCAACATCCCTAATTATTAGAGAAATGCAAATCAAAACTACAATGAGGTATCACCTCACATCTGTCAGAATGGCCATCATCAAAAAGTCTACAAAAAATAAATGCTGGAGAGGGTATGGAGAAAAGGGAATCCTCCTACACCACTGGTGGGAATGTAAAGTGGTACAACCACTATGGAGAACAGTACAAAGTTTCCTTAAAAAACTAAAAATAGAATGGCTATACCATCCAGCAACCCCACTCCCTGGCATATATCCATAGAAAACCACACTTCTAAAAGATACATGCGCCCCAATGTTCATTGCAGCACTATTTACAACAGCCAAGACATGGAAGCAACCTAAATGTCCATCAACAGAGGAATGGGTAAAGAAGATGTGGTACATATATACAATGGAATATTACTCAGGCATAAGTAAGAACAAAATAATGCCATTTGCAGCAACATGGATGGACCTAGAGATTATAATACTAAGTGAAGTAAGTCAGACAGAGAAAGACAAATATTTGAATCATAGGTATTTGAACAAAGAATTGTAAGTTAGAAAACCAGTAAAAAAAAAAAAAAAAAAAAAAAAAACAACACTCTTTCAAACTTTTGGAGCATACATGTATCTTTAGTTTTCATTAATTTTGTATAGTTACTTGTGTTCAATCAAATTTTCCTCACTTTATTAACCTTTAATATTTTATGCACTTTGTCCATATTACCCTGATCTTTATATCTCTAGTAATTTTTACTGGGTGCTATATATTGTGAATAATAATACTCACAATATATAGTTGTTATTTTTTTTTCTTCTTAGAAGAGTGTTGACTTTTACTCTTACCAGCAACTATTTTACCTGAGAACGATATTAATCCATATTAGTGATGGTTTCAGCTTTGTTATGGGAGGTCTGGTAAAACGTTTATTCTAGGGCTGTTTTAGTGCTCTATATAAGGCACGAACTTTCTGGCTCTCACCTGACTGCCTTGAGTATTCACTGAGGTTTCTCCACGCTGGCTGGTTGGAATTCTAACAACTTTCAACCCTGTTTGAGCTCTGCGAGTTCCTGAGATTATAGTTTCCCAGTAGTTTCTGTTTGCCTGTCCTTATAGATTATACATATATACAGCCAAAGACTCCAGGCACTCCCTAAATAGCTAACCTTTTATCCAGTACTACTCCCTGAAAAGTTTAGCTTCCTCAGCCTCCCCAAACTCAGATCTGTTTCCTCACCTCAATAAAACTCATATATCCTGCTTGTATTTCTCCTTGCTGCACTGTGTTTTATAAATTTCCTCCAGGTTAAGATCCTGTGTAAACATAAGTCTCATTTAATTTCTTTATTTTTTCATAAGAGACACATTTCCACATTTCCTATTTTCCAATATCTAAAAAAAATAGTTATGTCATGTATTTTGTACAGTTTCCAGTGTTTTACAAGGGAAGTCTAATCCTAGACCAGTATCTCTATCACGGTCAATGGCAGGAGCCTCTGCATTCATTTTGAAGGGAGATCTGACATAATTTGTTCAGGGATTGGATGTAAGAGGTAAAGAGGAGGCAAAAATGACTATAGGACTTTTACCCTGTTTACTTAGAATGATACTGTTGCCACAATTTCTGAGGGAGAAGCCAGCTTTGCTTGTTTTTGCTGTGATGTGTATAAATACCCAACAAGCTTTCAGACATTTTTGGTTTGAGATATCTGTTGACATCTAAAATATGACACAGGACTTCCCTGGTGGCGCAGTGGTTAAGAATCCACCTGCCAATGCAGGGGACACGGGTTCCAGCCCTGGTCTGGGAAGATCCCACATGCCGCGGAACAACTAAGCCCACGAGCCACAACTACTGAGCCTGTGCTCTAGAGCCCGTGAGACATAACTACTGAGGCCACGGGCCACAACTACTGAATCCTGCATGCCTAGAGCCTGTGCTCCGCAACAAGAGAAGCCACCACAATGAGAAGCCCATGCACCACAACGAAGAGTAGCTCCTGCTCACCACAACTAGAGAAAGCCCACCTGTAGCAACAAAGACCCAACACAGCCAAAAATAACTAAATAAATAAATTTATTAATAATCCCCCCCAAAAACAAAATAAAATATGACAGAAACGAACTTATTTATGAAACAGAAACAGAATCACAGACATAGAGAAAAGACTTGTGGTTGCCACGAGGGAGGGGGAGTGGGGGAAGGAGAGAGTGGGAGTTTGGGGTTAGCAGATGTGAACTAATATATACAGAATGGATACACAACAAGGTCCTACTATATAGCACAAGGAACTATATTCGATATACTGTGATAAACCATAATAAAAAAGAATATTAAAAAGAATGTATATATAGACATATATAAAACACTGAATCACTTTGCTGTACAGCAGAAATTAACATAACATTGTAAATCAACTATATGTCAATAAAAAATCAATTAACATGAAAAATTCATATAGATATACTATCTAGGTCGTTAGACATATGTTTAACTTTTAGGGAAGAGAAGCAGAATAGTGATTTAATTTGGGAGTTCTCATTGTGTAGAAGATATAAAAGTTCTTGAGACTAGGTAATATTCCCCTAGGGATCAAATATATAGAAAAAGAGATGACAAGTAGACCTCAGACCTAGACCTACTTGGGTTCTCTTTAATAAAAAATCAGTTACTAGTTTAACCATTTTTAATTGAAAATTATTTTACTTTACTCTATTTTTCTGCTATTTTTGACAGTATATAGTGGTAGAACTTTTCTTTTTGTTTCCCTTTGAACTTGGTGCCCAAAGGCACAGTAATGGGGAGACAGAAATTAAGAGAGAAAAGACTAGAGAAAATTGAAAAGGTTTAAATAGATGTTATTGAGAAAGTGAGCTCACATGTATTATTTTTCTTCTGCCAAAGTAGATTACAAGCCCCTTAGGGGCAAGATCATTTTGCAAGATATATATATATATATATATATATATACACATACACACACACACATATATATGTATACATATATATATATATATTGCTTGCTCTGTGATTAGTATGGTACAGCAAGTAAGAGCTAGGTGCTTATTCTGAGTGCTTTACTATGCTATATTTCATCACACTTATGGGACACTTATTATGAGATGCACTAATATTAGTGAACCACTAAGAAAGAAATGTCACCAATTAAACTATGACATCAAACCTCTTGTGCATCTCAAGATATGTTAATAAGTGAAAAAAATGTGCCTTAGCATTTATGTATAATTACATATTTTTTAAACCTCTGTTTAAACCAACCACAGACCTTAATAGTTCTGTATGTATTTATTGAAAATACCTGCGTATAGGTAGACTCCCACAGCTCAGACCTGTTGTTCAAGGATCAGCTGTGTATCTGAAGGAAACTAAAACAATATGTCGAAGGGATACACCCCACATGTTCATAGCAGCATTATTTACAATAACCAAGAGTTGGAAACAACCTAAGTATCTATTAATGGATGAATGGATAAAGAAGTTGTCTATATGTATATATATATGTATATATATATATGTATATATACACACAGACACACACACACACACACACAATTGTGTATTTTTCAGCCATAAAAATGGAGGAAATCATGTCATTTGTGACAACATCGATAGATTTTGAGGGCCTTATTCTAAGTGAAATAAGGCAGAAAGAGAAAGACAAATACTGTATAATCTCACTTATGTGTGGAAAATTTTTAAAAAGAAAAGAAATTCATAGAAAAAGAGAAGTTTTGTGGTTATCAGAGGTGGGGTGTAGAGTGAGAGGCAATTGGATGAAGGTGGTCAAACAGTACAAACTTCCAGTTATAAGACAAGTAAGTACTAGAGATGTAATGTACACCATGATCACTATAGTTAACACTGCTGTGTGATGTATATGAAAGTTATTAAAGAAATAAATCCTGAGTTCTCATCAAAAGGAATTTTTTTCTTTTTTTGCGTCTATATGGGATGATGGATGTTAACTAACTTTACTGTGGTAATCATATCACAATGTATGCAAGTCAAATCATTGTGCTGTACATCTTAAACTTATTCAGTGTTGTATGTCAATTATATCTCAATAAAACTGGGGAAAAAGGGAAAAAAAAAAGACCCTGAAAGAATATTATTGATGGAGTTGACTACTGGAAACAGAAAGCTTTTAAAGTTCTAAAGCATCACAGAAAAGCAGTAAGTTAATAAGAAGCAGAGCTCAAACTAGAAGAGTATTTTTTTAAAAATATAATTGGTGAAGCATTAATATCCATGATATATATGAAATTCATATACATTAGTATGAATCATTAAATTCCACATAAAATGCATGAAAACACAGTGTGGAGAACAAGAAAAATTGGCCAATTAATGTAGAAATATATAATAATTAAAAAGGAAACTAATGTACTTTTTTAAAAGGATTTTGCCTATAGCATTTTTAAAGAGTTATAAATATATCCTGGAATATATCATAGTTTTCAAGCATAAATTATATTCAAGCATAAATTAGTACTTTTATTGAAAAATATATTTGGGAACTATTTCAATTTTGTTTTGTTTGCTAAACTGATTAACCTGAATTTACATTTTTGAATTCTATAAGGTATCATCAAACCTGAGGAATGATTAATGTATTTCAGATGTTTATTTCAGTACTATTCATACTAACTAGAAATTAATATTAAAGATTATAAATTATTTAATGGTTACCTATGCCAATATCTATTTTCCTTTTCTTTTAATAATAGAGCATTGATAGTTTCAGCTGGGCACACAAACACCCAATTAGAGACTATATTAGCAAGACTCCTTTGCAAATGAGAATTGTCATATGTCTAACTTACGTCCAATAAGATGGGAACAGAAATAATGAATGCAATTTTATAATCATTCCTGTGAAAGAAAAATGCTCACCACTCAAGTCTGCTTTCTGACATTCAATCTGATTCAGATGTGTCATGGTAAGGTCAACATCCTAAGGAACTGTAAAGCAACAATATAGAAGATACCTCTCTCCCTCCAGGTCATCTGGCAGCATTTTGAATTTTTAGAACAGAAGAATATTTACATTATCTTGTTTAAGCCACTGCTATCTGTTTTCGGTTAAAGAACTTAGCCAACATCTTATCTAATAAGGTAGTTTTTGGTATTTTCAAAATAATATATATACACCGCTAACAGAAGTTGAAATTTTAAAGGAGAAAGAAGCCAAATATAAAAATGGACAGAATTGATTGAACTAGTGTTTTACTGAAAACATGATAGTCTCAACTTGGAGATATTTGGGTGCCTAAGAATTTCTTAAGACTTGTCACTATAAAATATTTTCTCTATATAAAAATAACATGCATAGTATATTGACTTTAAATGAATGGTTGCCTCATCCATTCACATATATGTGAGTATCACAGAACTGGGGGAATGTTAATACAGTGGCCTTATTTAGTTATCAAAAGATCCTCTAAAATTATTTTTTTTAAAACCGATATAGTGTTAGCATCATTTCTCAGAGAAATCCTGGATTTTAGCATCTTTTTGAATGGACTAGGATATAGCCATAGAGTATAGTTATAAACATAAACTTGCATTAATTTCTCTGTCACAAGCCCTAAGAAGGGAATTATCATGGTTAAGGTTCAGGATCTAGAGTACCTGACTTTATACTTAAGTAAAATTATTTGGGCAAGTTTCCTCATCTGTGCAAGCTTCACTTCCCTCATATGTAGAGTAAGCATGATAATAAAACTTAACTCATCAGGCTGGATGTGTATTAAGAGATAATTTAGTGCTACAACTGTCACACAGCTCCATAAAGATTAGTTTTTATCATGATAATGCCAAGTTAGAGATTAATACTAAGATTAAATGACAAAATAGAAAATGTATATCTGGGTTCCTCTCAACGTACTTTAGATTGGGACTTTGGGATTGACATGTACACACTACTATATTTAAAATGGATAACCAACAAGGACATACTGTATAGCACAGGGAATTCTGCTCAATATTCTGTAATAACTTAAAGGGGAAAAGAATTTGCAAAAGAATAGATACTTGTATATGTATAACTGCATCACTTTGCTGTACACCTGAAACTAACACAATATTGTTAATCAACTATACTCCAATATAAAATAAAAATTTAAAAAGAAGAAAGTTAATGTGGAATAATTGAAAAGGACTAAATGGTAGTTAATAAATTTTCACTTATTCAGTTTGCCAGTAACCCAAAGTTTGAGAAGTGTCTTGGAACAAAGATATAGTGAAATGCATATTTTAAAATATCGAGCCATGTCAAATTACACTTAACATGTATATTTAAAATTTATTGTGCTATAACGTTTTTATTGGCACATTTAACTAACATCCTATAATGATGCTATGAAGCAAAGTGTTACCAGAGACAGAATATTTTAGAGGCAATATTTGGATTCAATAAAGAATAATTCTTATTTCTAGTGTCATTCAGTATGAGAGACTTACTAATAATGAATCATTGGTAGACGTAAATGTAACAGCAGTCTGGGTATCACTGCACACTCTAACAGATTCCTTCCAGAGTAAGAGAATGCAGAATATTATGTCTGTTTCTTCTTTGACATTATTCCATGGAAATTTATATGATGTGTTTTACAGGTGGGGGAGGGATAGGCGTGGGATAAGGTAGAATGTATGAGTAAATCCAGTAAGGATACATTGAAGCTGTGTTTTAATTATAAATTATCCTAAGACCTAAGTGTTTAGCAAACTATGTATATAATACAATACTTTATGTTATTGAAAATCATATTCATGTAAATATGCCCATTTTCTCTTTTCTACTAAGCATGACTTTGATGCCTTCGGTTATTAATTGCCCCATAATTATTTTCCCTGAATTTTCATTACCACACTTCTCATTAGAATGCATGCTCCTTAAACAGAGGAATCTTGGCCTGGTTTTTGTTTGTTTTTTATTAAAGTATAGTTCACTTAAAATATTATGTTAGTTTAGGACCGTTTTGTTCAGTTAATTCTCAACCTATAGCACATAGCCTTGCAATAAGAATACCATATTATTTCTTTAAAAAATTTTCTTAACATCTTTATTGGAGTATAATTGCTTTACAGTGGTGTGTTAGTTTCTGCTTTATAACAAAGTGAATCAGTTATACATATACACATGACCCCATATCTATTTCCTCTTGCATCTCCCTCCCTCCAACCCTCCCTATCCCACCCCTCTAGGTGGTCACAAAGCACCGAGCTGATCTCCCTGTGCTATGCGGCTGCTTCTCACTAGCTATCTATTTTACGTTTGGTAGTGTACATATGTCCATGTCACACTCTCACGCTGTCCCAGCTTACCCCCCGCCAACCCTATATCCTCAAGTCCATTCTCTAGTAGCTCTGCATCTTTATTCCTGTCTTGCCCCTAGGTCCTTCTGACCATTTTTTTTTTCTTTTTTTAGATTCCATATATATGTGTTAGCATACAGTATTTGTTTTACTCTTTCTGACTTACTTCACTCTGTATGACAGACTCTAGGTCCATCCACCTCATTACAAATAACTCAATTTTGTTTCCTTATATGGCTGAATAATATTATATTGTATATATGTGCCACATCTTCTTTATCCATTCATCTGTCGATGGACACTCAGGCTGCTTCCATGTCCTGGCTATTGTAAATAGTGCTGCAATGAATATTGTGGTACATGACTCTTTTTGAATTATGGTTTTCTCAGGGTATATGCCCGGTAATGGGATTGCTGGGTTGTATGGTAGTTCTATTTTTAGTTTTTTAAGGAACCTCTATACTGTTTTCCATAGTGGCTGTATCAATTTACATTCCCACCAACAGTGCAAGAGGGTTCCCTTTTCTCCACTCCCTCTCCAGCATTTACTGTTTGTAGATATTTTGATGATGGCCATTCTGACTGGTGTGAGATGATATCTCATTGTAGTTTTGATTTGCATTTCTCTAATGATTAATGATGTCGAGCATTCTTTCATGTGTCTGTTGGCAATCTGTATATCTTCTTTGGGAAAATGTCTATTTAGGTCTTCTGCCGATTTTTGGATTGGGTTGTTTGTTTTTTTGATATTGAGCTGCATGAGCTGCTTGTAAATTTTGGAGAATAATCCTTTGTCAGTTGCTTCATTTGCAAATATTTTCTCCCATTCTGAGGGTTGTCTTTTCATCATGTTTATGGGTTCCTTTGCTGTGCAAAAGCTTTTAAGTTTCATTAGATCCCATTTGTTTATTTTTGTTTTTCTTTCCATTTCTCTAGGAGGTGGGTCAAAAAGTATGTTGCTGTGATTTATGTCACAGAGTGTTCTGCCTATGTTTTTCTCTAAGAGTTTGATGCTGTCTGGCCTTACATTTATATCTTTAATCCATTTTGAGTTTATTTTTGTGTATGGTGTTAGGGAGTGTTCTAATTTCACTCTTTTACATGTTGTCCAGTTTTCCCAGCACCACTTATTGAAGAGGCTGTCTTTTGTCCACTGTATATTCTTGCCTCCTTTACCAAAGATAAGGTGACCATATGTGTGTGGGTTTATCTCTGGGCTTTCTATCCTGTTCCACTGATCTATATTGCTGTTTCTGTGCAAGTATCATACTGTCTTAATTACTGTAGATTTGTAGTATAGTCTGAAGTCAGGGAGCCTGATTCCTCCAGCTCCGTTTTTCTTTCTCAAGATTGCTTTGGCTATTCGGGGTTTTTTGTGTTTCCAAACAAATTGTGAAATTTTTTGTTCTAGTTCTGTGAAAAATGCCATTGGTAGTTTGATAGGGATTGCACTGAAATCTGTAGATTGCTTTGGGTAGTAGAGTCATTTTCACAATGTTGATTCTTCCAATCCAAGAACATGGTATATCTCTCCATCTATTTGTATCATCTTTAATTTCTTTCATCAGTGTCTTATAATTTTCTGCATACAGGTCTTTTTTCTCCTTAAGTAGCTTTATTCCTAGGTATTTTACTCTTTTTGTTGCATTGGTAAATGGGAATGTTTTCTTAATTTCACTTTCAGATTTTTCATCATTAGTGTACAGGAATGCAAGAGATTTCTGTGCATTAATTTTGTATCCTGCTACTTTACCAAATTCATTGATTAGCTCTAGTAGTTTTCTGGTAGCATCTTTAGGATTCTCTATATATAGTATCATGTCATCTGCAAACAGTGACAGCTTTACTTCTTCTTTTCCAATTTGTATTCCTTTTATTTCTTTGTCTTCTCTGATTGCTGTGGCTAACACTTCCAAAACTATGTTGAATCATAGTGGTGAGAGTGGGTAACCTTGTCTTGTTCCTGATCTTGGTGGAAATGGTTTCAGTTTTTCACCATTGGGGATGATGTTGGCTATGGGTTTGTCATTTATGGCCTTTATTATTTTGAGGAAAGTTCTCTCTATGCCTACTTTCTGGAGGTTTTTATCATAAATCGGTGTTGAATTTTGTCAAAAGCTTTTTCTGCATCTATTGAGATGATCAAATGGCTTTACTCCTTCGATTTGTTAATATGGTGTATCACATTGATTGATTTGTGTATACTGAAGAATCCTTGCATTCCTGGGATAAACCTCACTTGATTATAGTGTATGATCCTTTTAATGTGCTGTTGGATTCTGTTTCCTAGTATTTTGTTGAGGATTTTTGCATCTATCTTCATCAGTGATATTGGCCTGTAGTTTTCTTTCTTTGTGACATCTTTTTCTGGTTTTGGTATCAGAGTGATAGTGGCCTCATAGAAGGAGTTTTGGAGTGTTCCTTCCTCTGCTATATTTTGGAAGAGTTTTAGAAGGATAGGTATTAGCTCTTCTCTAAATGTTTGATGGAATTCTCCTGTGAAGCCATCTGATCCTGGTCTTTTGTTTGTTGGAAGATTTTTAATCACAGTTTCAATCTCATTATTTGTGATTGGTCTGTTCATATTTTCCATTTCTCGTTGGTTTAGTCTTGGAAGGTTGTGCATATCTAAGAATTTGTCCATTTCTTCCAGGTTGTTCATTTTATTGGCATAGAGTTGCTTGTATTAATCTCTCCTGATCGTTTGTATTTCTGCAGTGTTAGTTGTTACTTCTCCTTTTTCATTTCTACTTCTATTGATTTGAGTCTTCTCCCTTTTTTTCTTGATATGTCTGGCTAATGGTTTATCAATCTTGTTTATCTTCTCAAAGAAACAGCTTTCAGTTTTATTGATCTTTGCTATAATTTCCTTCATTTCTTTTTCATGTATTTCTGATCTGATCTTTATGATTTCTTTCCTTCTGGTAACGTTGGGGTTTTTTGTTCTTCTTTCTCTAATTGCTTTAGGTGTAAGTTTAGGTTGTTTATTTGAGATGTTTCTTGTTTCTTAAGGTAGAATTGTATTGCTATAAACATCCCTCTTAGAACTCCTTTTGCTGTATCCCATAGGTTTTGGGTCATCATGTTTTCATTGTCATTTGTTTGTAGGTATTTTTTGATTTCCTCTTTGATTTCTTCAGTGATCTCTTGTTTATTAAGTAGTGTGTTGTTTAGCCACCAAGTGTTTGTATTTCTTACAGATTTTTTCCTGTAATTGATTTCTAGTCTCATAGTGTTGTGGTCAGAAAAGATACTTGATATGATTTCAATTTTCTTAAATTTACCAAGGCTTCATTTGTGACCCAAGATATGATCTATCCTGGAGAAAGTTCCATGAGCACGTGAGAAGAAAATTTATTCCGTTGTTTTTCGATGGAATGTCCTATAAAGATCAATTAGGTCCATCTTGTTTAATGTATCATTTAAAGCTTGTGTTTCCTTATTTATTTTCATTTTGGATGATCTGTCCATTGGTGAAAGTGGGGTGTTAAAGTCCCCTACTATGATTGTGTTACTGTCTATTTCCCCTTTTATGGCTGTTAGTATTTGCCTTATGTATTGAGGTGTTCCTTAGTTGGGTGCATAAATATTTACAGTTCTTATATCTTCTTCTTGGATTCTTCCCTTGATCATTATGTAGTGTCTTTGTGTCTTGTAGTAGTCTTTATTTTAAACTCTACTTTGTCTGGTATGAGAACTGCTACTCCAGCTTTCTTTTGATTTCCATTTACATGCAGTATCTTTTTCCATCCCCTCACTTGCAGTCTGTATGTGTCCCTAGGTCTGAAGTGGGTCTCTTGTAGACAGCATATATACAGGTCTTGTTTTGGTATCCATTCAGCCAGTCTATGTCTTTTGGATGGAGCATTTAATCCATTTACATTTAAGGTAATTATCGATATATATGTTCCTATTACCATTTTCTTAATTGTTTTGGGTTTGTTATTGTAGGTGTTTTCCTTCTCTTGTGTTTCTTGCCTAGAGAAGTTCCTTTAGCATTTGTTGTAAAGCTGGTTTGGTGGTGGTGAATTCTCTTAGCTTTTGCTTGTCTGTAAAGCTTTCAATTTCTCTGTCAAATCTGAATGAGATCCTTGCTGGGTAGAGTAATCTTGGTTGTAGGTTTTTCTCCTTCATCACTTTAAATCTGCCCTGCCACTCCCTTCTGGCTTGCAGAGTTTCTGCTGAAAGATCAGCTGTTAGCCTTATGAGGATTCCCTTATGTGTTATTTGTTGTTTTTCCCTTGCTGCTTTTAATATTTTTCTTTGTATTTAATTTTTGATAGTTTGATTAATAAGTGTCTTGGTGTGTTTCTCCTTGGATTTATCCTGTATGGGACCCTCTGTGTTTTCTGGACTTGATTAACTATTTCCTTTCCCATATTAGGGAAGTTTTCAACTAAATCTTTTCAAATATTTTCTCAGTCCCTTTCTTTTTCTCTTCTTCTTCTGAGACCCCTATAATTCGAATGTTGGTTCATTTCATGTTGTCCCAGAGGTCTCTGAGACTGTCCTCAATTCTTTTCATTCTTTTTCCTTTCTTTTGTTCTGCAGTAGTTATTTCCACTATTTTATCTTCCAGGTCACTTATCCTTTCTTCTGCTTCAGTTATTCTGCTACTGAGCCCTTCTAGAGAACTTTTAATTTCATTTATTGTGTTGTTCATCACTGTTTGTTTGCTCTTTAGTTCTTCTAGGTCCTTGTTAAATGTTTCTTGTATTTTCTCCATTCTATTTCCAAGATTTTGGATCATCTTTATTATCATTGTTCTGAATTCTTTTTCAGGTAGACTGCCTATTTCCTCTTCGTTTGTTAGATCTGGTGGGTCTTTACCTTGGTTCCTTCATCTGCTGTGTATTTCTCTGTCTTCTCATTTTACTTAACTTACTGTGTTTGGGGTCTCCTTTTCACAGGCTGCAGGTTCATAGTTACCATTGTTTTTGGTGTCTGCCCACAGTGGCTAAGGTTGTTTCAGTGTGTTGTGCAGGCATCCTGGTGGAGGGGACTACTGCCTGTGTTCTGGTGGATGAGGCCAGATCTTGTCTTTCTGGTGGGCAGGTCCAAGTCTGGCGGTGTGTTTTGGGGTGTCTGTGACCTTATTATGATTTTAGGCCGCTTCTCTGCTAATGGGTGGTGTTGTGTTCCTGTCTTGCTAGTTGTTTGGCATAGTGTGTCCAGCACTGTAGCTTGTTGGTCGTTGAGTGTAGCTGGGTCTTGGCATTGATGGAGATCTCTGGCAGATTTTCGCCATTTGATATTACATGGAGCTGGGAGGTCTCTGGTGGACAACTATCCTGAACATGGCTCTCCCACCTCAGAGGCACAGCCCTGTCACCTGGCTGGAGCACCAAGAGCCTGTTATCCACACAGCTCAGACCAGGTAGGTGGGGAGTTTCTTGCCTTTTGGGAGGTCTGAGGTCTTCTGCCTGCATTCAGTAGGTGTTCTGTAGGTGTTGTTCCACATGTAGATGTATTTCTGATGTATTTGTGGGGAGGAAGGTGATCTCCGTGTCTTACTCTTCGGCCATCTTGAAACTCTTCGTCTTATAAAAATTTTAATAAAGATTTTTAATGAGACAATAGAATCAGAAGTGTTAGAAAAGGGAAGAAACTTAGGGATCATCTAGCCTAACCATCTCAGTTAGTAAAAAAGAAAACTGAGGCCAAGAGAGGACAGAGAGAATGTTCAAAATCATAGAACAAGTCTATGGTAGATATTAAATAATCATGAAATACTGGTAATTTTAGATTTTTTTTCTTAAAGTATTAATTAGCCCAATATCCATTCTCTCCCTCTTCCTTTTAGTAATAGAACATATTACTAAATATTGCACAATATTTCAAATCACTTTGCCTTTATATCATAGTCATCTCTGTAATAAAAATGAGTTGGTAAATCAATGAGTATAAAGATGTAGAACAACTTTTCTTGTCACCATTCTTGATATTCCTAAAACATGCAATGGCTAATACTTCAAATTAGCTCAATGTATATATTGATAGCATTTCTACAAATTCTACTTTCAGCTTGAAAAATGAAGTTCAGAAAACGTCATGTCCAAAATCCAAAGTTTTTAAATGACTGTGCCAATCTCTGGATTTTCTGGTTCAAGTGTGGAATTTCCTACTATATAACTGGATAACTACAGGTTAAATTAGCATCATTCCAGAATAATATGTAAGCATAGTGAGCACTTCTGATTATCTTTTAGTTTCTATTCTCTTTCTCCCTTTCAAAAGTTCTACTTAGTGACTAGATTTCACAATGTCTCTTGCAGTTTGGTAAGGTCCTATGACTGTGTCCACACCAATGGGATATGAACAGAGGTAGTATGTGCAAATTTTAACATATCATTGCATTGCACTCTCTGTTTCCCCCAGACAAAAGGTTAGAACACAGATCTGGTAGTACTTTATCTTGGACAATGCAGACCAGGATATCCTTGGGAATGGCAGATTTTTAAGAGATCTTGGTTCCTGAATAATGCCCTAGAATTGAGCCAACATAGCCTTAGACGTATGTGAAAAATAAGTAAGCATCTACCTTATTTCAGCCATTGAATGTCCAGGGCTCATTGTTACCATATACATAATCATACATAGCCTATATGGTAACAAATATAGTAATAAAGAAATCAAGAGAGACAGAGGGGGTGTAACTCTAATTCAAAGCAACAGATCAAAATTCAGACCCTGGAAGCCAAGAGAAGTAGGTGGCCAATAGAAGATTAAAAGGTTGATAGGGAAATTAATTGAAAACATCTATGAGAACCAGAGACTGGGAGCCACACGTTGCTTACGGACACAGATAACCCATTTTGGGTATGGGTAAGAACAGGAAATAGAGATTTTAGAAGGTCTACTTCTTTTCAAGTTATCTCAGATAAATTAGGGTGGAAATAAGGTAAAATAATGTAGTAAGAAAGAATGTCTTTTTAGATCAACAGGGGGATAAGCAAATGGATGAGAAGAAGCAGGGCTAAATAAACAATGTACAGTGAGCAGAATGGATATACATCTAAATATGAAAGAATTCTTTGCAAATCTACTCATTTAAGGACTCATTCATTCAAAGAGTTTTTCAAAGGACTGATTAAGTAGTAGGGCCTCAGCTTATATTATCTTGGCTGAATTAAGTAGTACTTCAGAACCTCAGCTTTATCACCTGAAAGAGTGGTTTTAAGAATTTGATAAAATTCTTAAATTCTTAAATGATAGGAAGTAAATAGCACATAAAAGTCTGTGATTATTATTGTTGATATCATTGTTAGAGAAAATGAGGCAACTAATTCTCTGTAGAATATGGCATTATTAAAGTAAAATATGATAATTTATCTGTGCTTTGAAAAATAAGTAGGTATCTTTCAGGCAGAGAGCAAGATAGGGTTTTTTAAATAGAAGTGTACATTGAGAGGCAAAGAATCATAAGAACACCATATATAAAGGAAATTAATAGAGATTTACTAAGTTTGCAACATAGGTCACAAAATAGAAAATAAATGAACAGGTAGGTAGGGAAAAATTCTGAATGATTATATTTCCAAGTTAGAAATATTAGACATAATCCTGTATGTTAAAAAAAAGCATATTTTTAAAAACCAAGGAGTAATATGAAAGATATGTTTTATACAAAGAAAATCAAGCTTCTTTAAGGCAGAGAGAAGAGTAAAAAGAGAGGTCAGCTATAGGGAGATTGGACAAAAGTCTGTTGAAAGTGATTAGGCAAGAAATAATAGATGTCAGCTAAGTTAGAGGAAGCAGGTGTACATTAAAAAATGGTTGAACTGAAGAAATAATCCTGAAAGATACCACGTTGTAAACAACTGGATGCAGGATCCTATGTTTGTAGCTTGAGAAATTCATGATTCTAGTAACTAAAATTTCAACAACTGGGGAGGGAATAGGTTTGTAGAAGAGAAATGAGTTGAGGAAGCAAGTTGTTGCCAAGAGTATATGGATAGAGGGGATATCTGTATGTGTATGGCTGATTCATTTTGTTGTGCAGTGGAGGCTAACAACATTGTAAAGCAACCATACTCCAATAAAAATTAATTTAAAAAGAGTATATGGATGGGTTGGGTATATAAGATAAAATGCTGCATTTCTAAGTAAAAGAGTTTCTCTTGTATTTTTGCTGTAAAGGTCACCTCATTTATCTGCATACCTCTTCTTAAGGAATTTGTATATGAAACAGCTCCTGACTCCCAAGAAAGCAGCTGAATTTCAGTGGGAAGGAGCTCTACGTATGAAAAAAGAGTGGCTCTGGCAGTGTGGATAGGTGCTAGGGATAGAACTAGGAACACATCGAATGTGGTCCCTGCATTCACGAAGCTGAGTTTTTAGTGGGGAAACAAATTGTGATGGTTAATTTTGTGTGTCAACTTGAAAGGGGTGTCCAGATTAAATGCAATTTCCAGGTATGTCTGAGAGAATGTTTCTGGATGAGATTAGCATTTAAATAAGTGGACTCCATAAAATAGATCACCCTTCTCAATGTGTGTGGACATCATCCAATCTTGGAGGGCCTGAATAAAATAAAAGAGTGGATTGGAGGAGGAGTTCACCCCTTTTTGCTGTCTTCCTGCCTGTTTGAGCTGGGATGTCAGTCTTCTCTTGCCCTTGGACTGAGATTTACACCATCAGCTCCCTGTTTTTAGGCCTCTGGAATTGGACTGGAATTATACCTCTGGCTTCCCTGGGTCTCTGTCTTGCAGAGATGATCATGGGACTTCTTGGCCTCCATAAATGCAGGAGTCAATTCCTCATAATAAATCTCTTCAGATCTCTCTCCTATTGCTTCTTTTTCTCTGGAGAACCCTAACACACAAACTAAGAGGAATTTATCTATAAGGTACCATCACGATCAGTGGTGAAAGGAACAGAAAGGTGAAGTCCAAACCATGGGGTTGCCCTCATATGGTAAGTGGGATCACATAGCTATTTTATTAAGTCATGATCGCTCTCAAAAGGAATACTGCTTTCTTTACAACATCCCTTGCTTCAAATGAATTCACAATTATATTTTATTTGGGAAAACTAAAATTCAAGAAATGCAAAAGTTACAAATTGATGGTCTGCAGTTCAAACCTTAGATTTTTCAGATAGAACAATACAAGGTCAGGAAGCTGTTGACATCAATACGCAAAAAATATGTCCAAAATATTAATGTGACTCTTCTTATGAACTTCATCTGTAATAGAAACAAAGTGAGAACCTCCCAGGAGAAGCAACTAGTATCCGTGAAGAAGAGAAGCAAAAAGTCATGCATTGAATTTAGAAAGAACAGGTAGAGATGCAGTGAGAGGAGAAAGAAAGAAAAATTCTGGCCAATATGGAGACCATTTCATTTGAAGACTTTTCGTCTTCAATCTACAGGGGCCTAATCCTGACAATTGCTACACCAGCTCAGGCTGATACCAAATGGATATCCCAAACATGACATAAGCAAATGGAAACTAAGAAATAAAAAGGCAAAACAAAACATTACTCAATTTGCAAATTAATAAAAATGATTATCTATAGAGGAAGGGAAAGAACAGGGTGAAGAAGCAATGACGAAAGGGTGCCTTCTCTGAATATACTTTGTTACATAGCTTTGGTTTAGAAAAGATACGATTAGTTTACATATTCACAAAGGAAATTTAAATTTACAGAAGGCCCCTCCCCCAAACTGAAGAGAAACAGAAACCCAACTGTATATCTAGGGGGTGACATAGCCACATAGAGAAATATATTACTTAAAGTGACTTTAAAATAAATTAGAAGTGCAAAGAAGTAGATAATATCATTCAGTAGTCTAAGTGTGGGAGTATTATTAGTATTACTATTTTAAAGGAATTTACTGTATAGAATAATGACAATAAGTAATTACGTTAATATTGTTATAAACCAAATTTTTCAGTTAAAAAAAATCAAGATCAAATAAACTTTAAATCTTATAAAGATTAAAGTACTATTATGGAAGTATTATTGTGGATTTGTAATTTTTCTTTCCAAAAATACATATTTCTATATAAAGAAAGGTCTGTATCTTCAAAAACATCCATGTTATAAATGACAAGAAAGAGTAAGCAGATGATCTAGATGAAGTAAGAATCAGGAGAAATAACAAAAGCATTCACTGAAATCTAGAGTATCTATTTCAAATCCAATATTTAGAACTGCTTAAGCAATTTTAAATTTTAATGTTAAAAATGAAAAAACTACCATAAACAAGATAATTTTTGTAATATGAACCAATAAAATATTGAAATCATTAATTTAATGTACACTTTTAAGTCAAATTAGATTTTTGCAAACATAGAGAATGCTATAATTAACTTAAAAACCAGTTATTTTAAAATTCCCAGATAAGGCTTATTCAAAATTTGCAGGAGATTTGAATGAGCAAGAGCTATTTCATAGAAAGGGACAATATAGAGTTAGTTACTTAACATTTATTCTCAATTGCTTTTTAGAGTTCTGGTTTAGTTTGTTGTTGTTATTTTTTTAATCAATAGTTTACGTTAAGCTTTCTTTTTCTGAAAATAAGAAAAAAGGACTTTGGAAAAAAAAAAATATATATATATATATATATACACATATATATACACATATATATATATATATATGGTGTCATTTTGTATGTTGTTATAATACACAGATCAGGGACATACTGTTACATTTATTTATCTTAATTTAGAAAGAATCTGTGGTCTTTACTCCTAAAACATTCTTTTCTTTAAGATATAAAAAATGCAAAGTTATAGACACAAAAATTAAATGGTTAAAGAAATGATGTATTTCTGTTACTGTGCTGCTCTTATAATAAGTGAACACCTCAGAACTGCAGAGTGATATTTAAACTCAGCTGGAATATTGTGAATATTAGAGTTCCACACCAATTCAAGCAATCTTGATAGGTTTTTATTTATTATTAATATACCAGCAAAAACATTTAACAGAACTCAGGGTGATTTTCAGTGTCTCTCACACAATCAGTACTTCATGTGAACTGTAGGCATCTGTAAAGCAATCATTTTGCTTTCTCTTTTTTCCCAGTACACTTTGTCTAAAATGACTTGACACAACATAATTTACTTTATTTCAATTCTAAATATAAAAAGTAAAGTCTTTTTGTTTTACTAAATAGTTTCTCTTCTTCCATATCTTTCCAAGCTGAGAAAAATAATGCATATTAGAGTTGGTGTTAATCTCACCTTATTCTAGACTTTTAGACAGGTAAACATAAAAATCTGCATATGATAATTACTACAAATCTATAAAGGTTAATTTGGACATAATTTTTCAATGTATCATTTGCTAGACTTGGAAAGCAATGATTAATTTTGCTTTGTCTCAGACTGTCTCCAAAAACCTGTTATCAATACTTTTCCAAGTTCTACCTCACAGAAATCGGGAAATTTCAAACTATACTAATCCACTTAATACATATATTTAAAACTAATCAATTTTATATGACAAAATAGGCTTACTCTTAATATTGTTAAAGGAAATTTGCTTTTGTGTGTGTGTGATCTTTTGGAATTTCTATTTTTGTCTCCCTATATCATTTCCATGAATGTATTATGTTGCAATACCACCTACCTATTTTTCTTATTTTATAAAAAGTGCTTATAAAAACTCCTCGAGGATTTAAATTAACTAAAAACATGTTAAATTATTTTTAAATTTTTATAGCTATATTTATTACTATGAAAGTTTTATGAGGCACAGTGCTATATTTTTAATCTATTAAAGCATAGTAGTATGCTTTATGTTAAAATATTTTAAACAGTGTGTTCCTAAATTCCTAATCTCTAATAAATTATTAATGAATTCCAGTCTTTCTTTTTGAGAAACTTTTCTAAAAATACTAATTGCACATTCTAGAATTCCCCCTTAAGTACATTTACTATTTGAATATATGTCAATTTTTATGTTGAGATTTTGAGAAACATGTTTCTGACATTTGTTATGTAAAAATACTGAGATAATAAATAATCTAGTTGATTTTTCTCTTATAGTTTCTTTGAAATAACTTTCATGAGATAATTAAAAAACACAAAACTGAGTGTTAAAGCACCAAGCTTTTAGTGCTGTGCCAGAAATTTTGATATCAGAAAGCCAATTTCTCAGGGTTTCAATTTCTACAAATAAAAAATTAGAGTTTGACTAGATATTTTCTAAGTCCCTTTGGAGTGTTACAATTCTAAAAAAATATAATTTTGTTGATATAAAATCTCTATTTTATGCTTCAGTGAATATGACAAAATTAGATATCAGTACAGCTATTACAATCATTGTACATCAATTCATTTACCTATTTTTCAGACTTTTGTTGTGCTTATTCTACAAACGACTAAAAACAAAATATTTCTGTTTTTTGACTCAGGTATCAAAGTGTGTTGGGGTGGGATTTTTTGTTATTTCTTTATAGAAAATTGACATAACTCTTTCTTTTCTCTTCTTGTTTGAAAGTGATGTTGGAGAATATAGCTGGGACAGGTCTATATGTTTTTAAGTATGGATCATTAGGAAAATATTAAAATATTAATGGCACTTAGAGAAAAACAGAAAAATATAAGTAATACTTTGATAACAAGATTTTATTTTTAGCATTAAAGCTATGTTTATTCTTTATTTCTTCTAAGAAAGCATAAGTGTTGATTCATGTCTTTGGGTTGCACAGAACTCGTGACAGTCACTAAATGCATGTTTAATAAATGGTGTAATTAATTTGGTATTGCTTTCATCTTTTGCAGAGTACGTAAAACAAACAAACAAACAAAAACACCTCTCTCATGTGTCTTCAAACTCTTTTTCTTTTCCTCAAGCTCAATTCTTTCTGAACCGGGAAAAAAACCCAAAACAAAACAGAACAAAAATATATCCTCCCTCTCAATACTGCTCTCCATTCTAGCTCCTTCTCCATTTCCTCTGTATCTGGCACTAAGTCCGGTCTTGCCAAGGCTCAGGACTTGCACAGCAGGCAAGCCATGGTCCAAGAGTCCTCACTCGTGTGTTCTTCCCTGTCACATCCATCCTAAAGGGGACCACCCGGAGAGTTGCAACAAAGGTGGAAGATAGATGCAGGCATCCATGTAATCACTCTTCTCTTAACTGTACCTCTCTCTCAAGGACCTTCGTTTAAAATTTAATTCTATCATCCTCTTTGGGAAGGATAGTTAGAGACTGAGGAAAATAACGTTCTTCAGAGCTCTAGCCCAGTGGTTTTCCTCTCGGGCTTCACACTGTAATAATCGAAGGAACTTTAAACAAATACCACCTCCAAGCCCCGCACACAGAAAAATATGATAAAATTAATCTTCTAAAGGACATGAGTATCCTCACATGTATCTATTTTGACAATCACTTTCTAACAGCTGCTCAAAAAAAAATGACAAAATAATCTGAAGATAACAATGAACCATAAAGATCATTACCTCGGTCCTAGCCTCATTCCAGTAAGTAGGGGCATGATTTTTTCTTTTCTTAATGACCCATTATAAAGGTTTTGCAATTGTTGTCTACGTGATATTGAACGTTACAATTTAAACAGCAGTAACTCCTGAAACTACTACCACAAGAATGTGGCCATTTGAGGGATCCTACTGATGGTTATATAAATACTATATCACATGTATGTTTTATACAACTAGTCTGTTTTCACCTCAGATTCCTTTCATCAAAAAGAACCTAATGTATTCTTCCCCATCATTGCTTTATGGTTAAGAAAGAAGAGTATAAGACTTTGGAGAATACACAGTCCTGTGGTTGTGAGAAAAAGAACAATCTAGGAAATACACAGAAGTAGTGTTTCTTTCCTTTTCTAGGGCATGTTTTAAGAAAAGTGCATACACATACATAGGTTTATCTTAGTCCTCCCACTCCTATTTTAGCATAAAATCTGTTCAACTGAAGATTTTCCAACCATGGGTGTTTTCAAGATCATAGTCCCATAATTGTCAAGTGGCTATTCTAATACACAATCCAAAGGGGAAATTGGTTTTTCAAAGTCATGCTTGCCTGTGTTTCCAAATTTACATTCATTATTAGCTATGACTGTAAATCCCAAAACTTTCTTAAATATGATAGGTAAGTATTTTATTAAAAAATAATAGGGCTTGATATTTTTCTGTGCAGCAGCCTCTAGAGATTTTTTTATAAAGAAATCTTACTGTCAGTGTTTACTGACTATATTCTCTGTTTGCTTAAGTTAATCCATATGATCTATCACCATGGTTTTATTAGTAAAACTTCTTTCTCAAAAAGTTGCAACAAAATGTTATATATGAACAGATTTATCAATGAATTCTAATAAAATAAAAGAGTTCAAGTTTGCCTTTTAAGTGCACTGAGTTTGTGCATTAACTCAATCAGTCAGTCAGTCAATAAATGTTAATTGAGGACCAGATTCTGCATATGATTAGGTTTAGGGCCAGAAAAACTAACACTAACGAAACATTCAAAAAGGCAATTAAATAGTGAAATTTCTACATCTATTCTAATTGTAAACTGTTAAATTTAAGGACTAATTAATCAAACATTTTAAATTAGTAAATAATTCAACTCTACCTTATAGTACTAAAAGTCAAGTAAACAAATCCCGTATTTTTCCACAGCATGCCATTTAACAATATTTGGTTATGACTACAAATCTGTCTGCTTATATATATCACCTTTGATTTATGTAGAGAAATAAGAGAGCAATTCTCCCAGGGCAGGTAACAGTAAAAATCAGCTTTAGCATGAAAATCTTCCAAAATTATTTCCTACTACTGAGTATATATTGTATAAACCATGTATAACAAACTTTCAAAATTTCAAAACATACACATATGCAATCAGGTATATATTAAAAAAAAGAATGTTTCAAAATACAAGGAATACAAGATTGATCATATCCAAAAACCATGGGAGTGGGAAAAATGTTTCAACATGTTAGGTAACTTAGAGAAGATTCCCACAATGCTAACTGAGATCAGTGTGGTGAAAGCTTCCTCACTTATAATAATGGAAATAAAGGGCCTAAACCCTGAGCAAGAGAGATTTCATTTCTAGAAATCATTCTTTTATAAATACATTTTGTCTAAGGACAAAGGAAGATTAGTAGGTTATACAGGGCTTTTACATTTAGTTTCTCATTCTACTTTAATTCAAGGAGATGAAGTTGAAAAAGTTAGCTTCAGACTAAAGTGTCCACCTAATTTATTATCCAAACCAGACAATTTTAGGAGCAAAAGAGGAATTACTGATCATTAGGCTGGCAATACATAAAAACTATAACTCTCCGTGTCTACCAAAACACATGGTCATGCTGACTGCAGACATACCAGAATCTCTAATCCTATTTTATCACTTTACTAGCTATAAAAATTTGTAGAAATAGTCTAATACGTCTAGCATCTCAGTGTTCTCATTTATAAAAAATAAATTGCAATACCTAGAATTTAACCAAAAAATATATTCAAGATGTCTGTCATGCATTAATCATTCAAACAATGATAGCTATTTCAGAAGAACATCTTTTATTTGATATCTTTGATCTAAATTCTGTTAGGCATAAGCTATTTCAAATATTTCCATTGCCAAAATTATCTCTATATGGGCATTCCATATCTTCACTGCATACAAATATTCACCTCTCTCCCTCTTGCTCGTCATCATTGCCATGAGAGGAACATGCCCACTAACTCCAAAGAAAGGATGAGAGACATGGAGTAGAGCCATTCCAGGCAAGCTCAAGCTAAATCAGCCAATGTTTTAGCTCAGGGGCCAGAGAACTTTCTTCCATAAAGGAAAGACAACAAATTTTTTCAGCTTTGGGGATATATAGTCTCTGTACCAGCTATCAGCTCTGCCACTGTACCACAAAAGCAGCTGTAGATAACATAAACCAACAGCCATGGCTTTATTCTACTAAAACTTTACTTGTGGAGACTGAATTTGAAATTCATATAGTCTTCATATGTCACAAAATATTTAGAAAATTTTTTCAACCATTTAAAACAATAGAAAGCATTCTTAGCTCATAAGATACATAAAAATAGGTTGAAATCCTCATTAGATCATCAAGCTGTAGTTTACTAACCCCTATATTAGCTTGTTTATTTTTAAATGCCATTGAGGTTGGTAAATTTTTGTAGTTTCACGTTATTTTAGTAACGGGAAACTGATACAACCTCACTACAGAACAGTCACAGATTGTTACTGTATAAGCATATGTATAATTAAATGTGTATTTAGTTTTGACAAAGTGGAGAGCTCCTAAACACTTCCAGTTTGGTGCTGCTGGATTAGAATCAATTTTTGCTCAAATAAACTCTTAAAATTTTTAATATACTTCAGCTTATCTTTTAACAGAATTAAACTTGATTAGTGACATAGATGTGGGGTTGCTTGCTGTCAGCCCATAACTTGACACAATGTGTATATATATATGATCAAGATTTGGCTTCCAGTGCTGTATTTAATTTTAAAGATGAATACAGTCCACCTCAGAGATATTGCAGGTTTGCTTCCAGATCACCGGAATAAAATGAGTAACACAATAAAGCAAGGCACTTGAATTTTTTTGGTTTCCGAGTACATATAAGAGTTATGTTTACACTGCACTGTAGTCTATTAAGTGTGCAATAGAATTATGTCTACAGAATGTACATACCTTAATTAAAAAATACTCTATTGCTAAAAATTCTATCATCTGATAAGGCAGGGTTGCTACAATCCTTCAATTTGTAAAAAATGCAGTATCTGCAAAGCACCATAAAGCAAAGTGCAATAAAATGAGGCATGCTTGTATATATTACAAAATAAAATATAACAAGTTTTAAAGTTAACATTGTGGTCTTCCTATTTAAAAGGCAAATATTGTTTACTTTTCACAACCATATCATTGATCTACAAATTTCACAGGGCCTAAAATTTCTCCACAGGAGATTAAATATACAACTCCAGAAAATAAATATAAATGTCAAATATCATATTTAGGCAGATATGTTTGGTTGTCACCATCACATTTTAAAATTTCTAATGTGGACCAAAGCAATTCCCTACATACACTAAGCTTCCACCAGAGAGTGTAAAGCAAGTCAATTATGGTCTGTAAAGAAATACCGTAAATTGTTCCTCCATACAAACAAAAGCAAATAAATGACACTTTGGCTGAATTTTTCTTATCTGCAAGTAATTCTCATACTGCTCGAAAGAAGTGGAGGTCTGGTGCCTTGAAATAATGCACCTGTTAATCTATGAGTTGTTGAGTCTTTTTTGTGTCCTAAGTTGTTGCTCAAAGCACATTAATATAAATTCTGCATTGCAAGCATCCTCTCTTGATTTAAGGAAATGAAAGGGCAAACAAGGAACCACCATATACTTTACTTACCTTTTACCACACAATCAATTGCACTCAATTTGTTACTAGAAATCCTCTAGTCCTGCTTAGCCCTAAATCACTGGTATTCAGAGGTTTATTGCACATTCACACTCATTTGTCATTTGCAGGAAGTCTAATTGAGAGAATTTACAGTTGGTTGAGTGCTTCATTGAGATTGTACATGTTTAATAAAAGCTTTTTAAATTACTAATCTCCGCTCAGGAAACAACAAAAGTGCTTGAGGATTAAAGAATGAAACATAGCAGGTAAATGTTATGGTATGACATTTCCTTATAATGTTTCCCAAGTAACCGCATTTACTGGTTTTGAATTGTTTTTACATATCTAATGTGCTTTGCTGGAAAAATTTAGCCTATTAGTTATTCCACGTGACAGAAAAGTGATGGAAGAGTTACTTCTCAGTCAAAATGCTGTGGTTAGCTGAAAATAGTGACAATAATTATTGCACTGTAGGAGAAAGTCTAAAATAATATCTCAAGTGAAATAATCTCGAACATCTCATACAAATAAATCTAATTAAGTAGTAGGAACTGACTTTAGTCTATGTTACTCTGCAGTCATTTTAAAATGTGATTCTGATTTTCAACTTGCATTACTGAACCATAGGCATTGTTTATGGGATGAAACTGCATATTGAGAACTCATTTTACACAAATAATCCTTGTTGCCATTTAGCTTTATATTTCAAAGAAAATGTGAAACAACATAGAAAAGGAGACCAAACTTAAGGTTCAAAAATGTGACAGGAATAAACGTCAAAGAACCCAGACACATCAGCATCTGATTTCTCTCTGGCTTGGTGTTCTGGAACTGTCTGGCCACATAGCAATCAGAAAAATTAGAAGGTCCTAATGAACAATGCTACAGGATAAAAATGGAATCTGTGGACCAGCTCTTTCAGGAGAAAGTTCTTAAGAATCTGCCTACTTCTCATTATTCAGCAAGTGTTAGTGTCTTGCTATTTCCTTAGGTTGGTGAACTAAATGCTAGTTCTACTGCATGATGCTGAGCGGGTTTTTAAACTCCATTGTTTCTAAATAAACTCTTCTCTTAAATGAAAGTGTTAATCCATGGTTACCACATTCCTCATTTGGATTAGAATTTGAGTGAAAAACCAAAACATACAAATTCTTTGGAATGGCACTGCTGATAAAGTGAGGTTTGAAACATTTTAGTGCATTATGATATAACCATTTGTCCTTTTCTTAGAATTCAATTTACAGTAGATGAAATAAAGAAAAGCATTCTCAAAACAGATGGCCAAAATCACTAACATCAAGGAGATTAATGAAAATATTCTCACTGATTAGACTGTTAGACAGAATTTCTCTAAATAAAAATATTTTAATCGAGTTCTGATTTGAATTGGTTTGATTCAAATTCACTTGTCCCATACGCATTTTGGAAAGCTCGAAGAGGAATGATGGAGGGAAGGACTTTGGCAACATGGAGGAGAGTATTCCAAACAGGGATCAAATGTTTGGATTTCTCTTTCACCCATTTAGCAAACCATTATTGAGCATCTTATATAATTTTCTAGATGTTGGAGATAGAGCAGTGAACAAACATGCTTCCTGTATTCATGAAACAAATGAGAGAAAGAGATAATTAAAAATAAGCAAGTAAATGTTTTCTTCATGAGTTTTAAAGAGAAAAATTGAACTTACAAAGAGAGGTTGGAAATGGGGTGTGGGAGATATTTTACCACTTTTATAGAGTGTCACATAAGTCCCACTGATAATGTGATATTTGAACAGAAACTAAGGAGAAGTGACAGAGTGAACCATATGGATCACAAGGGAGAAAAATCAGCAACATTTTAAGTCTAGCTTTACGTTAAGTCAAAATCAGCTAAAGCTGCATAAACAGCAACGTACCACAGGGCTGTGTTTTGAGTCATTAATTCCTTGAAAGCTTTATTTAATACAGCACAAAATTTGTAGTCTTCATCCTCATTTACTATTCACTTCTTTTCTGAGCTGGCTCTCTCTCTCAACTTGGCTTTCATAGTACTAGGCCCTCAATGCAATCTGCTTCACTACGTCAAATAGCCTGCACAATTGCACTGTCACCCCTCCCTGTTTTTGTTTGTGTAACCACTGTAGGCTTAACAGAGATAAGAATTCACCCACTTTCTCTGAAAGTTGAGCTTAACAGTTTTCCATCTTATCTACATTAGCGTCTTTAATATTTGTGTATTATACTATAATGCACTCATTTCTTCACTGTTTGTGTATTATTCATATCAATTGATAAAGGCATCCTTGCATCCCAGTGATGGCACAGTTGCTATCACTCCTGCTTAGAAAATGAGTGTGTATTAGTTTTCTATTGCACTGTATCGAATTACTACAAACTTAGTGGCTTAAAGCAACACCTGTTATCTCACATTTTTTGTGGGTCAGAAATCTAGGCAATGTGCAGCTCAGCTGGTTCTCTGCTTAGCATCTCACAGGGCTAAAATTAAGTAAAAAGGGCTACTTTCTTTTCTGGAGGCTATGGGGGTGAGTCTACTTCCAAGCTTATTTGGGTTTTGGGCCAAATTCAGTTCTTACAGCTAGAAGAGAGGGTCCCTGTGTCATTGCTCACTGTCAGCTGAGGGGCCTGACTTTGCTCTTAGAAGCTGCCTATACTCCTTCTCATGCTTTACATGTAGCCTCTCCAGCAACAGCAGGTCTAATGCACACGCTCAATCTCTCTGACCTCGCCTTCACCTTCATCTCTCTTATGCCACCAACAACCCCCTAATCTGCGGCATTTCTTGACCCCAGTTAGAGGTTGGGGGTCTTGACTTTTAAGGACTCAAATATTTAGACTGAGCCTTCCCAGATAATTAAAGATAATATCCCTATTTTAAGGTTAGTTGATTAGTAGTTTTGCTTCCAGCTGCAAAGTCCCTTCACAGCAGCACCTAGATTAGTGTTTAACTTAATAACCAAGGGACAGAAATCTTGGGGGAACATTTTTAGAATTCTGCCTACCATGAAGTGCTAACACTTTATGTCAGCATGCATTGTCATAAAAATAACAGCTATTTAATCATCATAATTTTAGAAAGGACTATTATTATCTTTGTGTTATAGATGGAGAAATTTAATGTGTCTATATGATTCCAGGTGCTCTTCTTCGAATAATGACATGAATTACAATGTCAGGTAATGTCACCCCCAGATGAGCAGGAGTCAAGGTGATGGTTCTAAATTAACTTTAATTAAGCAAGTTCAGATTATAGATAAGGTACCTGAACCACTCCTCTCTAGAACAGTAAATGTTAGTCTTCCACATTGAAATGCATTGCATTTGAAACTACTGTTAGTCCTTTTAAAAGTACAACATTCTTTTTTTCTACTTAGATAACTTAAAATAACCAATTCTCTATTTAAAAGAAATTCTAAAAATCTATTACATTTAGATATAAATAAAATAGATATTTAAAGTATTGATTAAAAGAAAAAATAAAATATGTTTCCCAATACTAGAATTACTTCATGATTCTCCAAGAGGCATTTTCTTTTAATAATCAAGTGACAATTAGAAAAACACTTTAATGATGTTAAGTAGTGACAAAATTTTTAACATTAATTCTGGATCACTGAAGTTAATTAAGCAGTTTTTTAAGCAATTTTAGATTTATAATAGTGTCAACCATGAACTTCAGCTTCTATATATCATTTGTTTATTCTAGAAATTTTGATTAGATATATCAAAACATGGAATGATGAATCTCACAGATAAGCATCCCTGAAGTACAAACTGAAAAGAGGGAGAGTTTGGCATACACATTTAATTAAAATAGATAGTCAAACTACAAGATTTGCAAACATATTCACAGATGTAGCCAAACTAGATAATCCCAGACCAAAATTATTTTAAAACATTAATAGTGTATAAATTTTCTTTTTCTATTATCCAATGAATATATTAACTTATTGGATATTGGAGAAAGCGTTCCCTGATTTGTATTATGGATTATGCATGTATATTCATATTTATTGTATTATAATCTCAAAAAAGCAATGATATAAGTTTGTTCATTTTCTCAAGACTCAGAAAACCTAATTAAATTAATATAAGGAATCCATTTATCAGGAAGTTATTTGTCATTTGCAGTGTAGAATTTGTATCCCTGATCTTTTAAACTGTAGGTCTTGTCAAATTCAAGAGAAGAAAATCTTCAATTACAGCAAATAATTGTTTTAAAAGAGATGAATGTTTATGTTAATAGAGATTCAACACAGTAAGGACTCTCTTCTTAACTGTGATATACTTAATTTCTAATTTCTGTTAATTCACAGGAAAGATATTCTTTGTATTTAATGGTGCATTGGGTACAGAGAATAGAATAAAATTTGAAGGTTTTCCTAGCACGTTAGAAGCTTAAAGAACTTAGCTTTTAACACCTTGTATAACTTTAAGGATTTGGCATTTTCTATACGGAAAACAAAAAAAAGTCCACCACAGGAAAATCATCTGGGGTAAAGTTAAACCTGAGTAGGGGTCAGAGCCTCTCTACTCTAGCTGACTGTGAATTTTAACTTATTTCCAGGCCACCTATCTAGTTCTCTGGGTAGTGAGATTTCTTTCCACTAGGCTAATGCCAGAGGAAGTATCCCAAGACCTTTATTCTGAGATTTTGCTTGGCGTGCACAGGGTTACCCAGAGGAGCCCACTGCAGTGTTTTTACAGCACAGCATAGAAATGGAGGTTTGAGTGTATCAAATCCTTGACAAATGTTCCAGCAGTTAAGTAAAACTTTGTTTATATTGCGTGCCTCTCAACAGAAATTAAGAACTGTGGAAACAATTCGCGCAAGTGGTTGGCAATCTTCTCTCGTTCTCTTTTAGTGAATATGACAAGCTCACCTGCTGTGGGAGGCTGAAAATAAAGGACAATCTCACCACATTAATAAAACATGAGCCACAACTGAATCTGAGGCCAACTAAACCACCAGAGACTTACTGTGACGCTTAATTTTGTCGATGATGGAAGTACTTTAGCCTGAGGTAACTTTCATGGAGGCCGTATTTGCGTGCAAACCTTCACTTAAAGCACTGCGGAAAGGCAGAGTTAATGTTCATGGGAGTGTAAACTTACAGTAAAAGGCAGGAACCACATAAGATGTTACATCACTCAAGGCAGTCAACTTTGGTAGTGGCCTAATGTTTTATTGAAGCTCATTCCTCCTCACAGGAGATCTGAAAACCCACTTAGTGCCCTCAGAAAATTGTCTGTTTAGGCTGCACGACTGGTTGCTAATCACAGAAAGATAAAAACATCAAAATAAGCTAATAGGGTTTTGCCATGAAATACAGTCTCCGGAGAGCTAGAAGCAAGAGGGGGAGGTTGCTGGGGGACCTATTAAGTTCAAGGGTTTACTGAAGTTAAGGGAACATGCTCCAGTAAAATGAAGAAGGGAGGGGACAGAGAGAACACATAAGAGAAGGGGGGACTAAGAAGGAAAAAAATTATTTTCTAGGAAATGGAATAAGACCCAGCAAAATTAAGTAAAATCATGATTAAATTTTATATCAGTCAGACAGTGTTTGAAAATGATCCTGAAGCACTGAAACAGTATTACAATGATGGCTCATAAAAAAATATTTCTTAGGAAATCATTTTAAATAATAAGAACTCATTAACAGAATGCCACCAGAGAAAAGACATTTTATAAAAGGGAATTTTTCCTTCTGTCAGTTATATATTCTCAGGCAACGATTTCAAAATTGTGTTTTCATTTTCTTCCATGCTTCTTTCTCGAGACTGAGAAAATCCGATTTTTTTTAATTGGAATAATTTATCTTTTCAACTAGAGAATGTTTGAAAGTAATATGAAGAGAAAACATAAATCATTGTTTATTGGAGACCCCTTGGTATTTATTGTTGATCGGCTCTTCAGTTATTTGTAGGATTTTAACTAAAGGCTTATGGAAAGGAGTCTATGAAGGAAATAGCACAACTTACAGAAGAGTTAATAATTCTCAGTCACAGTGTGCTTCAGTTTGTCGTGAGTAAAATAACAGCATGGTTTAGAAAGTGTTTTATTACCTTTTGCTCAACTGCAAAATTTTGTATCTTATGACTCATACAAATTCTTTCTGGGGGGAAATGGCACCCACTAACTGGTTCATAAAATTTGTAATAGAGAGCACTGATGTTTTGATAAAGATATTAGAGCAAAAATTTAGAAGCATGTATTTTCACACTTGCAAGAGCATCTATGTCATTGTCTGCTCTTTCTTATTTCCATAACAAGAAAGAGTTTTAAGGGGGGAATAGATTATATAAATGCATGTCATCTTGATAGTTCTTATCTTATATTGTATTAACTGTGAACCTAAGCTGAATATAGACTTTCAGAAGTGATCGTCATTGAGGTAAAAACTTCTACTGTTCTTTCAAACCATCACAAAACACTACATCAAGGAGTAGTTGCAAATCACTTCCTCCTCTAGCTGAATTCAGCCAGCATATGCATTTTTTGTGGCCCAGACATATTTTTCTTCAATATTTAATAACTTGATCCAACTTTTTTTTTAATTGAAATATGGTTGGAATTACAATGTTGTGTCAGTTTCTGGTGTACAGCAAGGTGATTCAGTTATATATACATATATATATTCTTTTTCAGATTCTTTTCCTTTATAGGTTATTACAAGATATTGACTATAGTTCCCTGCGCTAAACAGTAGGACATTGTTGTTTATTTTATATGTAGTAGTGTGTATCTGATCCAACTTTTAAAAATGGATATGTTTTACATTCAATGTCTGAGTTGCACCTTCTCTTGAAAATCAGAATATCTGGCAGTACTCGGTACACATTGTCAGTTGGCACCTGTCAGGTAAGGCATTGCCATAATTGGACCCTGTAGCCAGTCTTCTCCAACCCACAACTACTTCCATCTTCCCTGTGGCCTCATTAACAGTAAGACAAATCTTCTTTGCTCCTTGTTTTTAAGTTTTTAAATTATATTTCTCTGTGTCCTTGTCGCTATCAAAAGCTAATAAATGTGTATAAAGTTAGAGAACCTTACAATTTAAGAAAATAGAAGAGTATATGTCTCTTGGGCATGAAGAATGTGCCTGTGATGTCATGCTTGAGGACTTCAGGTGGTTTGGTCTGGCTAACGCACAGAGTACACAGGAAGAAGTGATAGTAAGACCTAAGGCTCAGATTTCAAACATCCTTATATATACATTATGCCAAAGAGTTTAGATTTTTCCATAGGCAATGAGGGAACCATTAAAGCAAGAAGGTGACTATCAGATTCATGTTTTAGAATGATGAAATTTTTATACAGTATGGAGGCAAACAAAGGCAGGAAGAACACTTAAGAATTTCTTACAACAATCTATGAGGGAAAATAAGGGTTTGAAATAGGGTTATGCTTCCTAAACTTGAATGATTAGCTCCCATCTTTACAGATGGTATAAATACTGGCATTTACTTAACATTGTTTTTTTTTTTTCTTTTCAGTGACTCATTTTAAAATGAAACTTTAGATTACTACCACTATAAATGGCATGATGGTATTGCTTGTCAGAAACAAGATAGAAAATAAATTCAAGGAAACAAAATCACACTTGTGAATCCTAGCTAGGTAGGCATCCTGCCATCTAAAGCTCTGAGCTTGAGGCTGCCCCATCTTGGTTGAAAAGGACAGTTTTAGTTATACATTTAGCTCTTGGCTGAGACTTTTCTTTATATAATAAGAAGGATTGAAAGATAATTGAAAAATGAATAACTTTTTGTTCACAGGTCAGTATCACTTAAAACCATGTCAGATAGGTATGTAAAATAGCCTTGCCCCATTGCTATGCATCTCACTTCATGAGAAACCCTGAATGAGGCTGTGGCCATGGCAGTGAGGAAATGAACCCCAAAACCATTTAGGAAGCCCAAATCATAAAATCAGGGGCTAGATTAGAATGGCTACTAGTTTCTCCTATCAAGCTCCTTGCCTTTCTTGGATGTTAGAGTCAATCTAGTAAAAAGAAAATTTCACTGGAACAACATAAAAAGTGAAAGATATGGAAGAGTCACAGTCATTATATATATAAATATAATATATATAATACTTTATGTATATGTATATAAGATGCATCTATAATACTTATATATAATCCTACATAAGATAGGAAAGACTAATAGTCGTATATAATATATAAAAACATATATAGAATACTTCTATATATATAACATAATATATAATAATTATATATAATGCTTTTATATATTTTTTGCTATAATTTATCCACAAAATTACTTCACAGAAATGGCAGAAAAACATTTACTTTAAATATACATATTGTAACAGTTAAAGATCTAAAAGATGGTGATAACAATGATTATGGGCCCTGAATTCTTTGACTCAATCTTGATTTAAATCATTGTTGAAACTAAAAATCCCAAGTTTCTCACTAAGTGGGAAAAACTTGACAAATGTGCTTTTAGCAATATAAAGAGATAGATTCTCCAGTATTTTTTCCTTAGAAAAGATAAAAGATTGAATATTTACCACTATAAAAAAATAAGTTAAGTACCTAGCTATTCTAAGAAAAAAAGAAAAAAAAAAGAAAAGTGCCTGTGTTTAATATACAATGTATGCCCTTATCTTCCACCTAGACTACTTTACTCATTTACCTTACCTGTCTGTCCTCATAGGCATTTACATTCCAACTCTTTTTTTTTTTTTTTTTAACCTGTGAGAATGTTTAGAATGTTAATTCCTCTCCTGTGGACCTCTAAAGCATTTCTCATAAACTTAACTCTGCCTGCTTTGTATTTAACAATGTATGTACTTCTTCCATCTTAATAGACTCAAGGATCTCTGAGAGCAAACCTCATACACACTTCAGTTTTCTAGTCAGCAGAACAGGGCATAACACTCTTAGAAACCCTCAACAACTTTTTCAGAACTAATAAATACATGAAAATGGAACTAGTTAACAAGCACTGAATTTATTTAAATGGAAAGGTGCAGTAATGGGTTACTATCCAGAAACTCCTAAAATCTGGAAGAGACTGATTTACCTACTAGTGAAATAAGAGGTAGAATGGCATTCTCTTCACCCTCTCCACCTAGGATGAGGCAAACATTTAATGACTATAGCATTTTATTTTTCTATATGTAGCTCTACCTATATTTGAATTAGAGACTTATTTGTTAATTGGCCCAGAGAGATATATTGGTAGAGTCATGTAACATTTAATGGATTACATGTAAGAATGATGTTTTATTAACTTCATTAATTAACATATTCAATACCTAGAGTTCCCAAAATTCAAAGACAAACTTTAATAACTAAAGCAAAGTACAGCTATCACAGTAGCCCAGTTTAGATAGTTCTCTGGCAAATACTTTTTATGCCGTCATATGCAATGTGTTAATATCCTAAATTTTTTCTTTATTGGATCCTCTTTGACATGTTCCTCAACTCACTCAGTAGAAACAAAAGCCCCGTTAACAGCCTACATGGCCTTAAGGATCTGGCCTCCAGTTACCTCTTGGACCCTTTTCCTACTTCACTCCACCACCCTGTCTCCACTCTAACCACACTGTCTCCTCATTGTTCCTTGAAATAGTAGACATCCTCACACTTTAGGACTATTGCATGGCCTGTTCCCTCTGTCTAGATTGCTCTTCTTTCAGGTATCCACATGGAGAACTCCTTCAGCTTCTTCAGGTCTGTGCTTAAATGTCAGCTCAGGAAGACCACTCAGGCTACACTATTTAAATTGCAGCACAATCCTCCAAAACTCTCAATAACCTTTCCCTGCTCTACTTTACTTTCCATAGAATTTATCACCTTCTAACACATTTCAATGGATTACATTCTTGTCAAGCAAGTATTCACTTCCCTCCCCCTTACATCTTAGGGTGGAATGTATCTCCCTGACCACATGACTTGGTCTGGCCAGTGGAATGTGAATGGATGTGATATAAGCAGAGGCTTGTTGTACAGCCTGTGAGGTTTCGTTTGTTCCTGGGACTTCCAGGTTCTGCTATGAGGACAGGACTGAGTAGTTGCTCGTCAAAAAAGAATGAGGAAACCCAGGGAGGAGAACCCAGTCTGCAGCCTTGAGCCAAGCCCAGGCTACCCACAACCTAAAGTATGGCCATCTGAGCCCACCCACAGACCGAGGGGCAAGAAAAGTAAATGTTTATTGTTCTAAGCTACAAAATTCATAGTAACTTGTTATTATGGCAATAGCTGACTAACATACATAGAATATGTTCATCTGTTTCCCATCTCTCTCCCTTTACCATAACATAGATTCCATGAAAGCAGGTGGTTTGGTTTATTTTGTATCCCAAATGCTTAGAATGGGGAATGGCACACGGTAGGGACTTAATTAGTAATTACTGAAGAATTAATCAATATATATTATTAACCAATTTCTAAAGTCATAGTGTACAATTAGGGTGAGTCCTCATTCATACACATAGGATGCATTTCGGTACTTGAAGAGTATCTAACATCCCAAGAGGAATTATATATATTTTTTTACTATTTGAAAATGTCAAAATAATTCTAAAATATATTTTGAAGACTAACATATAACAATAACTAGGGACCTTCAAGATGGCGGAAGAGTAAGACGCAGAGATCACCTTCCACCCCACAAATACATCAGAAATACATCTACATGTGTAACAACTCCTACAGAACACGCACTGAACGATGGCAGAAGACGTCAAACCTCCCAAAAGGCAAGAAACTCCCCACATAACTCGGTAGGGTAAAAGAAAAAAGAAAAAACAGAGACAAAGAATAGGGATGGGACTTGCAGCAGTTGGAGGGAGCTGTGAAGGAGGAAAGGTTTCCACACACTAGGAAGCCCTGTCGCGGGTGGAGACTGTGGGTGGCAGAGGGGGGAAGCTTCGGAGCCACGGAGGAGAGCGCAGCAACAGGGGTGCGGAGGGCAAAGCGGAGAGATTCCCGCACAGAGGATCGGTGACAACCAGCACTCACCAGCCCAAGAGGCTTGTCTGCTCACCCGCCGGGGGCAGGCGGGGGCTGGGAGCTGAGGCTCGGGCTTCGGAGCTCGGATCGCAGGGAGAGGACTGGGGTTGGATGCGTGAACACAGCCTGAAGGGGCTAGTGCACCACAGCTAGCCAGGAGGGAGTCCAGGAAAAAGTCTGGAGCTGCCGAAGAGACAAGAGACTTTTTCTTGCCTCTTTGTTTCCTGGTGCGCGAGGAGGGCGGATTAAGAGCTCTGCTTAAAGGAGCTCCAGAGACAGGAGCAAGCCGCGGCTATCAGCGCGGACCCCAGAGATGGGCATGAGACCCTAAGGATGCTGCTGCAGCCACCAAGACGCCTATGTGCAAGCACAGGTCACTATCCACACCACCCCTCCTGGGAGCCTGTGCAGCCTGCCACCGCCAGGGTCCCATGATCCAGGGACAACTACCCCGTGAGAACGCAGGACACGCATGAGGCTGCTGCAATGTCACGCTGGCCTCTGCCGCTGCAGGCTCGTCCCGCATCCGTACCCCTCCTTCCCCCCGACCTGAGTGAGCCAGAGCCCCCGAATCAGCTGCTCCTTTAACCCCATCCTGTCTGGGCGAAGAACAGACGCCCTCAGGAGACCTACATGCAGAGGCGGGGCCAAATCAAAAGCTGAACCCCGGGAGCTGTGTGAACAAAGAAGAGAAAGGGAAACCTCTCCCAGCAGCCTCAGAAGCAGTGGATTAAGGCTCCACAATCAACCTGATGTATCCTGCATCTGTGGAATACCTGAATAGACAACGAATCATCCCAAATTGAGGAGGTGGACTTTGGGAGCAACTATAAATATATATGTTTTTTTTCCCTTTTACTCTTTTTGTGAGTTTGTATGTGTATGCTTCTGTGTGTGATTTTGTCTGTATAGCTTTGCTTTTACCATTTGTCCTAGGGTTCTGTCTGTTCTTTTTTTTTTTTATTTACTTAAATATTTTTTTTTCTTATTCCTTTTTTTATTTTAACAAGTTTATTTTATTTTATTTTATCTTCTTCTTTCTCTCTTTCTTTTTTTTTTTTCTTGCTTTTATTCTGAGCAGTGTGGAGGACAGGCACTTGGTGCTCCAGCCAGGCATCAGGGCTGTGCCTCTCAGGTGGGAGAACCAAGTTCAGGACACTGGTCCACAAGAGACCTCCCAGCTCCATGCAATATCAAACGGCGAAAATCTCCCAGAGTTCTCCATCTCAACGCCAAGACCCAGCTCCACTCAACGACCAGCAAGCTACAGTGCTGGACACCCTATGCCAAACAACTAGCAAGACAGGAACACAACCCCATCCATTAGCACAGAGGCTGCCTAAAATCATAATAAGGCCACAGACACCCCAAAACATACCACCAGACGTGGACCAGCCCACCAGAAAGACAAGATCCAGCCTCATCCACCAGAACACAGGCACCAGTCCCCTCCACCAGGAAGCCTACACAAACCACTGAACCAACCTTAGCCACTGGGGACAGACACCAAAAACAATGGAAACTATGAACCTGCAACCTACGAAAAGGAGACCCCAAACACAGTAAGTTAAGCAAAATGTGAAGACAGAGAAACACACAGCAGATGAACGAGCAAGGCAAAACCCCACCAGACCTAACAAATGAAGAGAAAATAGGCAGTCTACCTGAAAAAGAATTCAGAATAATGATAGTAAAGATGATCCAAAATCTTGGAAATAGAATGGAGAAAATACAAGAAACGTATAACAAGGAACTAGAAGAACTAAAGAGCAAACAAACAGAGATGAACAACACAATAAATGAAATTAAAAATTCTCTAGAAGCGATCAATAGCAGAATAACTGAGGCAGAAGAATGGATAAGTGACCTGGAAGATAAAATACTGGAAATAACTACTGCAGAGCAGAATTAAGCAAAAAGAATGAAAAGAATTGAGGACAGTCTCAGAGACCTCTGGGACTACATTAAATGCACCAACATTCGAATTATAGGGGTCCCAGAAGAAGAAGAGAAAAAGAAAGGGACTGAGAAAATATTTGAAGACATTATATTTGAAAACTTCCCTAATATGGGAAAGGAAATAATTAATCAAGTCCAGGAAGCACAGAGTGTCCCATACAGGATAAATCTAAGGATAAACATGCTAAGACACATATTAATCAAACTATCAAAAATTAAATACAGGGCTTCCCTGGTGGTGCAGTGGTTGGGAATCTGTCTGCCAATGAAGGGGACATGGGTTCAAGCCCTGGTCTGGGAAGATCCCACATGCCACGGAGCAACTGGGCCCATGAGCCACAATTGCTGAGCCTGCGTGACTGAAGGCTGTGCTCTGCAACAGGAGAGGCCGTGATAAGGAGAGGCCCGCGCACTGTGATGAAGAGTGGCCACCACTTGCCGCAACTAGAGAGAGCCCTCACACTGAAACAAAGACCCAGGACAGCCATAAATAAATAAATAAATAAAAATTAAAAAAAAATTAAATACAAAGAACAAATATTAAAAGCATCAAGGGAAAAAAAACAAGTAACACATAAGGGAATCCCTATAAGATTAACAGCTGAACTTTCAGCAGAAACTCTGCAAGCCAGAAGGGAGTGGCAGGACATACTTAAAGAGATGAAAGAGAAAAACCTACAACCAAGATTACCTTACCCAGCAAGGATATTATTCAGATTGGATGGAGAAATTAAAAGCTTTACAAACAAGCAAAAGCTAAGAGAATTCAGCACCACCAAACCAGCTTTACAACAAATGCTAAAGGAACTTCTCTAGGCAGGAAATACAAGAGAAGGAAAAGACCTACAATAATAAACCCAAAACAATTAAGAAAATGGTAATAGGAACATACCTATCGATAATTACCTTAAATGTAAATGGATTAAATGCTCCCACCAAAAGACATAGACTGGCTGAATGGATACAAAAACAAGACCCATATATATGCTGTCTACAAGAGACCCACTTCAGACCTAGAGACACATACAGACTGAAAGTGAGGGGATGGAAAAAGATATTCCATGCAAATGGAAATCAGAAGAAGGCTGGAGTAGCAATTCTCATATCAGACAAAATAGACTTTAAAACAAAGACTATTACAAGAGACAAAGAGGACACTACATAATGATCAAGGGATCAATCCAAGAAGAAGATATAACAATTGTAAATATTTATGCACCTAACATAGGAGTACCTCAATACATAACACAAATACTAACAGCCATAAAAGGGGAAATCGAATCATAGTAGGGGACTTTAACATCCCACTTTCACCAATGGACAGATCATCCAAAATGAAAATAAATAAGGAAACCCACCTTTAAATGATACATTAAACAAAATGGACCTACTTGATATTTATAGGACATTCCATCCAAAAAAAACAAAATACACATTCTTCTCAAGTGCTCATGGAACATTCTCCAGGATAGAGCATATCTTGTGTCACAAAACAAGCCTTGGTAAATTTATGAAAATTGAAATTGTATCAGGTATCCTTTCCGACCACAAGGCTATGAGACTAGATATCAATTACAGGAAAAAATCTGTAAGAAATGCAAACACAGGGAGGCTAAACAACACACTACTTAATTACCAAGAGATCACTGAAGAAATCAAAGAGGAAATCAAAAAATACCTAGAAGCAAATGACAATGAAAACACAACGCCCCAAAACCTATGGGTTGCAGCAAAAGCAGTTCTAAGATGGAAGTTTATAGCTATACAAGCCTACCTTAAGAAACAAGAAACACCTCAAATAAACAACTTAACCTTTCACCTAAAGCAATTAGAGAAAGAAGAACAAAAAAAACCCAAAGTTAGCAGAAGTAAAGAAATCTTAAAGATCAGATCAGAAATACAAGAAAAAGAAATAAAGGAAACGATGGCAAAGATCAATAAAATGAAAAGCTGGTTCTTTGAGAAGATAAACAAAACTGATAAACCATTAGCCAGACTTATCAAGAAAAAGAGGGAGAAGACTCAAATCAGTAGAATTAGAAATGAAAAAGGAGAAGTAACAACTAACACTGCAGAAGTACAAAGGATCATGAGAGATTACTACAAGCAACTCTATGCCAATAAAATGGACAACCTGGAAGAAATGGACAAATTCTTACAAATGCACAACCTTCCGAGACTGAACCAGGAAGAAATAGAAAATATGAACAGAACAATCACAAGCACTGAAATTGAAACTGTGATTAAAAATCTTCCAACAAACAAAAGCCCAGGACCAAATGGCTTCACAGGCGAATTCTATCAAACATTTAGAGACGAGCTAACACCTATCCTTCTCAAACTCTTCCAAAATATTGCAGAGGGAGGAACACTCCCAAACTCATTCTATGAGGCCACCATCACTCTGATACCAAAACCAGAAAAAGATGTCACAAAGAAAGAAAACTACAGACCAATATCACTGATGAACATAGGTGCAAAAATCCTCAACAAAATACTAGCAAACAGAATCCAACAACACATTAAAAGGATCATACACCATGATCAAGTGGGGTTTATCCCAGGAATGCAAGGATTCTTCAATATACACAAATCAATCAACGTGATACACCATATTAACAAACTGAAGCAGAAAAATCATATGATCATCTCAATAGATGCAGAGAAAGCTTTTGACAAAATTCAAAACTCATTTATGATAAAAGCCCTGCAGAAAGTAGGCATAGAGGGAACTTTCCTCAACATAATAAATGCCATATATGACAAACCCACAGCCAACATCGTCCTCAATGGTGAAAAACTGAAACCATTTCCACTAATATCAGGAAAAAGACAAGGTTGTCCACTCTCACCACTATTATTCAACATAGTTTTGGAAGTTTTAGCCACAGCAATCAGAGGAGAAAAGGAAATAAAAGGAATCCAAATTGGAAAAGAAGAAGTAAAGCTGTCACTGTGTGCAGGTGACATGATACTATACACAGAGAATCCTAAAGATGCTACCAGAAAACTACTAGAGCTAATCAATGAATTTGGAAAAGTAGCATGATACATAATTAATGCACAGAAATCTCTTGCATTCCTCTGCACTACTGATGAAAATCTGAAAGTGATATTAAGAAAACACTCCCATTTACCATTGCAACAAACAGAATAAAATATCTAGGAATAAACCTACCTAAGGAGACAAAAGACCTGTATGCAGAAAATTATAAGACACTGATGAATGAAATTAAAGATGATACAAATAGACGGAGAGATATACCATGTTCTTGGATTGGAAGAATCAACATTGCGAAAATGACTATACTACCCAAAGCAATCTATAGATTTACTGCAATCCCTATCAAACTACCACTGGCATTTTTCACAGAACAAGAACAAAAAATTTCACAATTTGTATGGAAACACAAAAGACCCCGAATAGCCAAAGCATCTTGAGAAAGAAAAACGGAGCTGGAGGAATCAGGCTCCCTGACTTCAGACTATACTACAAAGCTACGGTAATTAAGACAATACGGTACTGGCACAAAAACAGAAATACAGATCAATGGAACAGGATAGAAAGCCCAGAGATAAACCCCTGCACATATGGTCACCTTATCTTTGGTAAAGGAGGCAAGCATATACAATGGAGAAAAGACAGCCTCTTCAATAAGTGGTGCTGGGAAAACTGGACAGCTACATGTAAAAGAATGAAATTAGAACACTCCCTAACAGCATACACAAAAGTAAACTCAAAATGGATTAAAGACCTAAATGTAAGGCCAGACACCATCAAACTCTTAGAGGAAAACATAGGCAGAACACTCTATGACATAAATCACAGCAACAGCCTTTTTGCCCCACCTCCTACAGAAATGGAAATAAAGACAAAAATAAACAAATGGGACCTAATGATACTTAAAAGCTTTTGCACAGCAAAGGAAACTATAAACAAGGTGAAAAGACAACCCTCAGAATGGGAGAAAAGATTTGCAAACGAAGCAACTGAGAAAGGATTAATCTCCAAAACATACAAGCAAATCATGCAGCTCAATATCAAAAAAACAAACAACCCAATCCAAAAATGGACAGAAGACCTAAATAGAAACTTCTCCAAAGAAGATATACAGATTGCCAACACACACATGAAAGAATGCTCAACATCATTAATCATTAGAGAATTGCAAAACAAATCTAGAATGAGATATAATCTCACACCGGTCAGAATGGCCATCATCAAAAAATCTACAAACAATAAATGATGGAGAGGGTGTGGAGAAAAGGGAACCCTCTTGCACTGTTGGTGGGAATGTAAATTGATACAGCCACTATGGAGAACAGTATGGAGGTTCCTTAAAAAACTAAAAATAGAACTACCATACGACCCAGCAATCCCACTACTGGGCATATACCCTGAGAAAACCATAATTCAAAAAGAGTCATGTACCAAAATGTTCATTGCAGCTCTATTTACAATAGCCAGGACATGGAAGCAACCTAAGTGTCCATCAACAGATGAATGGATAAAGAAGATGTGGCACATATATATCATGGAATATTATTCAGCCATAAAAAGGAACGAATCTGATTTATTTGTTGTGAGGCGGATGGACCTAGCGACTGTCATACAGAGTGAAGTAAGTCAGAAAGAGAAAAACAAATACTGTATGCTAACACATATATATGGAATCTAAAAAGAAAAGAAAATGGTCAGAAGAACCTAGGGGCAAGATGGGAATAAAGATGCAGACCTAGTAGAGAATGGACTTGAGGATATGGGGAAGGGGTAGGGTAAGTGGAACAAAGTGAGAGGGTGGCATGGACATATATACATTACCAAATGTAAAATAGATAGCTAGTGGGAAGCAGCCGCATAGCACACAGAGATCAGCTTGGTGCTTTGTGACCACCTAGAGGGGTGGGATAGGGAGGGTGGGAGGGAGGGAGATGCAAGAGGGAAGAGATATGGGGACTTATACATATGTATATGTATAACTGATTCACTTTGCTATAAAGCAGAAACTGACACACCATTGTAAAGCAATTATACTCCAATAAAGATGTTTAAAAAAAAAAACTAGAAAATCCATAAAGCTAAATAATGGTCAAGGTCACATATTTTACTAAATATTAAACCATACTATAAAGCTACTATATTTGAAACATTGGCACTGGCACATGAGTAAACAAAAATTCCATGAGGAAAAAAACATAACTTAGATCATGTCAGCATGACATCACCAACATGGTGAAGTAGGAGACTCCAGACTCTGTTGCCCCACAAATATCAAAAAACTGATAGGTGTGAACAAAAGCAGCTCTGGGATATCTCAGAACTCCACTTAAGAAACTTCACCAACACAGAAGAATAAAAATTCTGAGAATAATCACACAAAAAGAGAAGGAGAAACAGCTTCATTTTGTCTGTATCATCCCATCCCCCTGGCTGGCACTCCTCAGGAAGGAACTACCTGGCTCAAAAGAGTTCCCTTCATTAAGAAAGGGAGCACGGGTGAATCATCAGCTTCCCCAGCCTTTCAGGACATGGCAGGAAGGGTCTGCTTAGGTTACATCCCACCCAGAGACCCTGAGACTCAGCAAAGCTGAAATGAACAGGGAAGGGTGGAAACAAGTAGAGCAGGGGCTACCAGTATCAGTCATTCAGTGGAAGTGACCACAGTTCCCAGTGACTTGCTATACAGAGCACTCAAGCACTGAAAAAGCCAACAGCCAGAGCCACCACCACAGAGCCCCTGCAGATTTCACCACTTTTTGCCTCACTGATATTCACATTTGTAGACACTACTAAGTCCTTCCCTGGTCTCTCCCATAAATCCTGCCTGAGCCTGAGATCCACACTTGCAGCTAGCTGAGGCCTCTGCCACTGCATGAGTACAAGACGCCAGCCTATACCTTAGGGGCTGACCCCACTGCAATGTGTGCACCTGGCACTAGCCCCCTAGCTGTGCACTTGTATGTTGCTGGCCTGAATTCTGTCACCAGCCTTTACTGCCATATGCACACCTGTGGTGACATCCTGCAGCCATGGAAGGGCATGCAGACAGGCAAGGCTCCCACAGCTGCTTGTGGGTCTGAATTTCATCCTATTTTCAGTCACTGGCCTGCACCACTAGGCTTACGTGCAGTTAGCCCCCTCCATCTATACACCTGCATGAACCCCACAAAGCCATCAGTAGATTTCTCAGAAACATTATAGGCTAGGAGAGTGGGATGGTATATACAAAGTGCTGTAAAGATTTTTTAAATGTCAACCAAGAATAATTTACCCTGCAAAGCTGTCCTTCAGAAATGAAGGCGATATACTTTCCCAAACACAGAGTTCATTACGACTAGACCTGCCTTACAAGAAACGAGTTCTTCAAACTTAAATAAAAATACATTAATTTGTAATATGGAAACATATGAAAATACACAACACATTGGTAAGTGTAAGTGTACAGTCAAATTCAGAATAATCTAATTTTGAAATATGGTGGTGTGTTAACCACTGAACGCTACAGCTGTAAAAAATTTTAATGGGTACACAATATAAAAATATATAATTTTGACATCAATAATACAAAATTCAAGGGGAGTAAGAGGTTAAAGTTTTTGTATATAATTGAAGTTGTTATCAGCTTAAAATAGACTGTTATATCCATAACAGGTTTTAAAGTAAGTTTGAGAGTAACCAAAAAGGAAAAGGGTATAGTAAACACACACAAGATAAGGAAAAGGGAATCAAAGTATACCATTATGAAAATTATCAATTCACAAAGGAAGACAGTAAGGAAGAAAAGGACAAAGGAATTAAAAATAAGTTAGGGGCTTCCCTGGTGGCGCAGTGGTTGAGAATCTGCCTGCTAATGCAGGGGACACAGGTTCGGGCCCTGGTCTGGGAAGATCCCACATGCCACGGAGCGGCTGGGCCCATGAGCCACAACTACTGAGCCTGTGCGTCTGGAGCCTGTGCTCCGCAATAAGGGAGGCCGTGACAGTGAGAGGCCCACACACCACGATGAAGAGTGGCCCCCGCTCGCCACAACTAGAGAAAGCCCTCGCACAGAAACGAAGACCCAACACAGCCAAAAATAAATAAATAAATAAATTTATTTATTTAAAAAAATAATAAGTTAGAAAACTATGAACAAAATGGCAAGAGTAAGTCCTTACCTACCAATAACTATTTGAAATGTAAATGGATTAAATCCCCCAATCAAAAGGCGTAGAATTCTGAATGGATTAAAAAATAAATAAATAAATAACAAGACCCAACTATATTGTGCCTATAAGAGACTTACTTCAGCTTCAAGAATACACACAGTCTCAAGATGAAGGGATGGAAAAAGATATTGCAGCAAGTGGACACCAAAAAAGGGTAAAGGCAGGTATATTTTATCAGATGAAATAGAATTAAGTTAAAAACTGTAAGAAGAGACAAAAATGAGAAAGGGGTCAATTCATCAAGAGAATATAACAGTTATAAATATATATGTACCCAACATTAGAGCATCTAAATATATTAGGCAAATACTAACAGATGTGAAGGGAGTAACAGACAATAGTACAATAATAGTAGAACTCTTCAATACCCCACTTTCAACAATTAATAGATCATCCAGACAATCAACAAGGAAACATTGGACTTGAACCATGCTTTAGACCAATAAACCCATCAGACATATACAGAACATTCCTTCCAATAGCAGCAAAATACACATTCTTCTCAAGTGTACATGGAACATTCTCCAGGAGAGATCATATGTTAGGTAACAAAACAAGTCTCACTCAGCAAATTTAAGAAGACTTGCCAAATATCCTTTCTGACAACAATGATACAAAACTAGAAATTAATAACAGGAAGAAGTGGTGCGATGAAAGAAGTTTATAGGAATAAACACTTACATTAGAAAAAAAGAAAGACCTCAAATAAACAACCTAACTTAAAAAACCTAACTTAAAAAAAAATTAGAATATGCTAAGCCCAAAATTAGCAGAAGGAGGAAGAGAGCAAAGGTCAGAGTAGAAATAAATGAAATAGAGAAGTAAAAATACTAGAAAACAGTATGGTACTGGCACAAAAACAGAAATATAGATAAATGGAACAGGATAGAAAGCCCAGAGATAAACCCACGCACATATGGTCACCTTATCTTTGATAAAGAAGGCAAGAATATACAACAGAGAAAAGACAGCCTCTTCAATAAGTGGTGCTGGGAAGACTGGACAGCTGCATGTAAAAGAGTGAAATTAGAACACTCCCTAACACCATACACAAAAATAAACACAAAACGGATTAAAGACTTGAACCTAAGACCAGAAGCCATAAACATGTAGAAAAAAACATAGGGTAAAAAAAACTCCTTGACTCAGTCTTGGCAATTATTTTTTGGATATGACACCAAAAGCACAAGCAACAAAAGTGAAAATCAACAAGTGAGACTATATCAAATTAAAAAGCTTCTGCACAGCAAAGTAAACAATCAATAAAAGCCAACTTTTTCATTACAGGAGAGGAGAAATATTTGCAAACCACATATTGTATAAGGCGTTAATACCCAAAATATATAATTTATACAACTCAGTAACAAAAATACAAACAAAACACAAAATGGACAGAGGACTTGAATCCATCTTTCTCCAAAGATGACATACACATGGCCAAGAAGTACATGAAAAGATTCTCAACATCACTAATCATCAAGGAAATGCAAATCAAAACCACAATGAGATATCACCTCACACCTATTAGTATGGTTATCAGCAAAAAGATAAGAGACAAGTGTTGGCAAGGATGTGGAGAAAAGTGAACCCTCATGCACCGTTGGTGAGAATATAAATTAGTACAACCACTTTGGGAAACAATATGGAGGTTCTTCAAAAAATTAAAAATAGAACTACCAAATGATCCAGTAATCTCACTTGTAGGTACATTTCCAACGGAAATGAAATCACTATTGTGAAGAGATATCTGTATTCCCATGTTCATTGCAGGATTATTCACAATAGCAAACACATGGAAACAACCTGTGTCCATCAACCAATGAATGCTAAAGAAATGAGGTCTATATATACAAGAGTATTATTCAGCTATAAAAACAAGAGGAAATCCTGTCATTTGCAACAACGTGGATGGATCCTGTAGCATTATGCTAAGTGAAATATGTCAAGCAGAGAGAAAAATACTGTATGATCCCACTTATATGTGTATTCTAAAATCTTTGAACTCATAGAAACAAAGCAGAATGGTGGTTGCCAGGGGCTGAGGAGTGAGGGAACTAGGGAGATAGTAGTCAAAAGGCACAAACTTGGGAGTACGGGCAAGATGGCGGAAGAGTAAGACGCGGAGATCACCTTCCTTCCCATAGATACAGTAGAAATACATCTACACGTGGAACTGCTCCTACAGAACACCTACTGAACACTGGCAGAAGACCTCAGACCTCCCAAAAGGCAAGAAAATCCCCACGTACTTGGGTAGGGTAAAAGAAAAAAGAAATAACAGAGACAAAAGAATAGGGACGGGACCTGCGCCAGTGGGAGGGAGCCGTGAAGCAGGAAAGGTTTCCAGGCACTAGGAAGCCCCTTTGCGGGCAGAGACTGCGGGTGGCAGAGGGGGGAAGCTTCGGAACCGCGGAGGAGAGCGCAGCCACAGGGGTGCGGAGGGTAAAGCGGAGAGACTCCCGCACAGAGGTTCGGTGCCAACCAGCACTCACCAGCCCGAGAGGCTTGTCTGCTCACCCGCCGGGGCGGGCAGGGGCTGGGAGCTGAGGCTCGGGCTTTGGTGCTAGCCGGGAGGGAGTCCGGGAAAAAGTCTGCAGCTGCCGAAGAGGCAAGAGACTTTTTCTTGCCTCTTTGTTTCGCAGTGCGCAAGGAGAGGGGATTCAGAGCGCTGCCTAAACGAAATCCAGAGACGGGTGCGAGCCGCGGCTATCAGCGCGGATCCCACAGCAACAGGGGCGCAGAGGGAAAAACGGAGTGATTCCCGCACAGAGGCTCAGGGCCGAGCAGCGCTCACCAGCCCGAGAGGCTTGTCTGCTCACCCGCCAGGGCGGGCGGGGCTGGGAGCTGAGGCGCGGGCTTCGGTCAGATCGCAGGGAGAGGACTGGGGTTGGCGGCATGAACACAGCCTGAAGGGGTTGGCGTGCCGCGTCGAGCCGGGAGGGAGCCGGAGAGGAGGTCTGCAGGCGCTGAGGAGGCAAGAGACTTTTTCTTGCCTCTTTGTTTCACAGTGCGCAAGGAGAGGGGATTCAGAGCGCCGCTTAGACGAACTCCAGAGGCGGGCGCGAGCCGCGGCTAACAGCACAGACCCCAGAGACGGGCACGAGCCAAGGCCATCAGCGCGGACCCCAGAGACTGGTAGGAGACGCTAAGGCTGCTGCTGCCGCCACCAAGAAGCCTGTGTGCGAGCACAGGTCACTCTCCACACCACCCCTCCCGGGAGCCTGTGCTTGCCACTGCCAGGCTCCCGTGATCCGGGGACAACTTCCCCGGGAGAACACACGGCGCGCCTCAGGCTGCTGCAGCGTCACGACGCCTCTGACGCTGCAGGCTCGCCCCGCCTCCTCCGTACCGCTCCCTCCCCCGGACTGAGTGAGCCAGAGCCCCCGAAGCAGCTGCTCCTTTAACCCCGTTCTGTCTGGGCAGGGAACGGACGCCCTCAGGTGACGTACATGCAGAGGCGGGTCCAAATCCAAAGCTGAACGCTGGGAGCTGTATGAACAAAGAAGAGAAAGGGAAATCTCTCCCAGCAGCCTCAGAAGCAGCAGATTAAAGCTCCACAAACAACTTGATGTGCCTGCATCTGTTGAATACCTGAATAGACAATGAATCATCCCAAATTCAAAAGGTGGACTTTAGGAGCAGGATATATTAATTTCCCCTTTTCCTTTTTTTTTGAGTGTATATGTGTATGCTTCTGGGTGAGATTTTGTCTGTATAGCTTTGCTTTCACCATTAGACCTAGGGTTAGGTCCGTCCATTTTTTTTTTTTTTTTTTTACTTAAAAAAAATTTTTTTTCCTAATATATGTTTTCTTAATAATTTTTTCCATATTTTCTATTTTTAGAAATTAAAAAAAATTTTACTAAGTTTTTTCATATTTTTTATTTTAAAAAATTAAAATTTTTTTTTCTTAATAAATTTTTTTCTTAAAAATTTTTTTCTTATTTTTTAATATAAAAAATTAATAAATCTATTTTTAAAAATTAAAAAAAAAATTTTCTGAATACATTTACTCTTAATAATTTTTTTTCTTATTTTTTATTATAATAGCTTTATTTTATTTTATATTATCCTCTTTCTTTCTTTCTATTTTTTTCTCCCTTATATTCTGAGCTGTGTGGATGAAATGCTCTTGGTGCTCCAGCCAGGCATCAGGGCTGTGCCTCTGAGGTGGGAGAGCCAACTTCAGGACACTGGTCCACAAGAGACCTACCAGCTCCACATAATACCAAATGGCAAAAATCTCTCAGAGATCTCCATCTCAACATCAAGACCCAGCTTCACTCAACGACCAGCAAGCTACAGTGCTGGACACCCTATGCCAAACAACTAGCAAGACAGGAACACAGCCCCATCCATTAGCAGGGAGGCTGCCTAAAATCATAAGGCCACAGACACCCCAAAACACACCACCAGACGTGGACGTGCCCACCAGAAAGACAAGATTCAACCTCATCCACCAGAACACAGGCAATAGTCCCCTCCACCAGGAAGCCTACACAACCCACTGAACCAACCTTACCCACTGGGGACAGATACCAAAAACAACGGGAACTACGAACCTGCAGCCTGTGAAAAGGAGACCCCAAACACAGTAAGATAAGCAAAATGAGATGACAGAAAATCACACAGCAGATGAAGCAGCAGGGTCAAAACACACCAGACCTAACAAATGAAGAGGAAATAGGTAGTCTACCTGAAAAAGAATTCAGAATAATGATAGTAAGGATGATCCAAAATCTTGGAAACAGAATAGACAAAATGCAAGAAACATTTAACAAGGATATAGAAGAACTAAAGAGGAACCAAGCAACGATGAAAAACACAATAAATGAAATTAAAAATACTCTAGATGGGATCAATAGCAGAATAACTGAGGCAGAAGAACGGATAAGTGACCTGGAAGATAAAATAGTGGAAATAACTACTGCAGAACAAAAGAAAGGAAAATGAATGAAAAGAATTGAGGACAGTCTCAGAGACCTCTGGGACAACATGAAACGAACCAACATTCGAATTATAGGGGTCTCAGAAGAAGAAGAGAAAAAGAAAGGGACTGAGAAAATATTTGAAAAGATTTAGTTGAAAACTTCCCTAATATGGGAAAGGAAATAGTTAATCAAGTCCAGGAAGCACAGAGAGTCCCATACAGGATAAACCCAAGGAGAAACACACCAAGACACATATTAATCAAACTATCAAAAATTAAATATAAAGAAAACATATTAAAAGCAGCAAGGGAAAAACAATAAATAACACACAAGGGAATCCCCATAAGGTTAACATCTGATCTTTCAGCAGAAACTCTGCAAGCCAGAAGGGAATGGCAGGATATACTTAAAGTGATGAAGGAGAAAAACCTACAACCAAGATTACTCTACCCAGAAGGGATCTCATTCAGATGTGATGGAGAAATTAAAACCTTTACAGACAAGCAAAAGCTGAGAGAGTTCAGCACCACCAAACCAGCTTTACAACAAATGCTAAAGGAACTTCTCTAGGCAAGAAACACAAGAGAAGGAAAACACCTACAATAACAAACCCAAAACATTTAAGAAAATGGGAATAGGAACATACATATCGATAATTACCTTGAATGTAAATGGATTAAATGCTCCCAGCAAAAGACACAGGCTGGCTGAATGGATACAAAAACAAGACCCATATATATGCTGTCTACAAGAGACCCACTTCAGACCTAGAGACACATACAGACTGAAAGTGAGGGGATGGAAAAAGATATTCCATGCAAATGGAAATCAAAAGAAAGCTGGAGTAGCAATTCTCATATCAGACAAAATAGACTTTAAAATAAAGAATATTATAAGAGACAAAGAAGGACACTATATAATGATCAAGGGATCGATCCAAGAGGAAGGTATAACAATTGTAAATATTTATGCACCCAACATAGGAGCACCTCAAAACATAAGGCAAATACTAACAGCCATAAAAGGGGAAATCGACAGCAACACAATCATAGTCGGGGACTTTAACACCCCACTTTCACCAATGGACAGATCATCCAAAATGAAAATAAATAAGGAAACACAAGCTTTAAATGATACATTAAACAAGATGGACTTAATTGACATCTACAGGACATTCCACCCAAAAACAACAGAATACACATTTTTCTCAAGTGCTCATGGAACATTCTCCAGGATAGATCATATCTTGGGTCACAAATCAAGCCTTGGTAAATTTAAGAAAATTGAAATCGTATCAAGTATCTTCTCCGACCACAACGCTATGAGACTAGATATCAATTACAGGAAAAGATCTGTAAAAAATACAAACACATGGAGGCTACAGAATACACTACTTAATAACGAAGTGATCACTGAAGAAATCAAAGGGGAAATCAAAAAATACCTAGAAACAAACGACAATGGAGATACGACGACCCAAAACCTATGGGACGCAGCAAAAGCAGTGCTAAGAGGGAAGTTTATAGCTATACAAGCCTACCTCAAGAAATAGGAAACATCTCGAATAAACAACCTAACCTTGCACCTAAAGCAATTAGAGAAAGAAGAACAAAAAAACCCCAAAGCTAGCAGAAGGAAAGAAATCATAAAGATCAGATCAGAAATAAATGAAAAAGAAATGAAGGAAACAATAGCAAAAATCAATAAAACTAAAAGCTGGTTCTTTGAGAAGATTAACAAAATTGATAAACCATTAGCCAGACTCATCAAGAGAAAAAGGGAGAAGACTCAAATCAATAGAATTAGAAATGAAAAAGGAGAAGTAACCACTGACACTGCAGAAATACAAAAGATCATGAGACATTACTACAAGCAACTCTATGCCAATAAAATGGACAACCTGGAAGAAATGGACAGATTCTTAGAAATGCACAAACTGCCGAGACTGAACCAGGAAGAAATAGAAAATATGAACAGACCAATCACAAGCACTGAAATGGAAACTGTGATTAAAAACCTTCCAACAAACAAAAGCCCAGGACCAGATGGCTTCACAGGTGAATTCTATCAAACATTTAGAGAAGAGCTAACACCTATCCTTCTCAAACTCTTCCAAAATATTGCAGAGGGAGGAACACTCTCAAACTCATTCTACGAGGCCACCATCACCCTGATACCAAAACCAGACAAAGATGTCACAAAGAAAGAAAACTACAGGCCAATATCACTGATGAACATAGATGCAAAAATCCTCAACAAAATACTAGCAAACAGAATCCAACAGCACATTAAAAGGATCATACACCATGATCAAGTGGGGTTTATCCCAGGAATGCAAAGATTCTTCAATATATGCAAATCAATCAATGTGATACACCATATTAACAAATTGAAGGAGAAAAACCATATGATCATCTCAATAGATGCAGAGAAAGCTTTCGACGAAATTCAACACCCATTTATGATAAAAGCCCTGCAGAAAGTAGGCATAGAGGGAACTTTCCTCAACATAATAAAGGCCATATATGACAAACCCACAGCCAACATTGTCCTCAATGGTGAAAAACTGAAACCATTTCCACTAAGATCAGGAACAAGACAAGGTTGCCCACTCTCACCACTATTATTCAACATAGTTTTGGAAGTGTTAGCCACAGCAATTAGAGAAGACAAAGAAATAAAAGGAATCCAAATCGGAAAAGAAGAAGTAAAGCTGTCACTGTTTGCAGATGACATGATACTATATATAGAGAATCCTAAAGATGCTACCAGAAAACTCCTAGAGCTAATCAATGAATTTGGTAAAGTAGCAGGATACAAAATTAATGCACAGAAATCTCTTGCATTTCTATACACTAATGACGAAAAATCTGAAAGTGAAATTAAGAAAACACTCCCGTTTACCATTGCAACAAAAAGAATAAAATATCTAGGAATAAACCTACCTAAGGAGACAAAAGACCTGTATGCAGAAAATTATAAGACACTGATGAAAGAAATTAAAGATGATACAAATAGATGGAAAGATATACCATGTTCCTGGATTGGAAGAATCAACATTGTGAAAATGACTCTACTACCCAAAGCAATCTACAGATTCAATGCAATCCCTATCAAACTACCACTGGCATTTTTCACAGAACTAGAACAAAAAATTTCACAATTTGTATGGAGACACAAAAGACCCCGAATAGCCAAAGCAATCTTGAGAACGAAAAATGGAGCTGGGGGAATCAGGCTCCCTGACTTCAGACTATATTACAAAGCTACAGTAATCAAGACAGTTTGGTACTGGCACAAAAACAGAAATATAGATCAATGGAACAGGATAGAAAGCCCAGAGATAAACCCACGCACATATGGTCACCTTATCTTTGATAAAGGAGGCAAGCATATACAGTGGAGAAAAGACAGCCTCTTCAATAAGTGGTGCTGGGAAAATTGGACAGATACATGTAAAAGTATGAAATTAGAACACTCCCTGACACCATGCACAAAAATAAACTCAAAATGGATTAAAGACCTAAGTGTAAGACCAGACACTATCAAACTCTTAGAGGAAAACATAGGCAGAACACTCTATGACATACATCACAGCAAGATTCTTTTTGACCCAGCTCCCAGAGAAATGGAAATAAGAACACAAATAAACAAATGGGACCTAATGAAACTTAAAAGCTTTTGCACAGCAAAGGAAACCATAAACAAGACCAAAAGACAACCATCAGAATGGGAGAAAATATTTGCAAATGAAGCAACTGACAAAGGATTAATCTCCAAGATTTACAAGCAGCTCATGCAGCTCAATAACAAAAAAACGAACAACCCAATCCAAAAATGGGCAGAAGACCTAAACAGACATTTCTCTAAAGAAGACGTGCAGATTGCCAAGAGACACATGAAAGAATGCTCAACATCATTAATCATTAGAGAAACGCAAATCAAAACTACAATGAGATATCATCTCACACCGGTCAGAATGGCCATCATCAAAAAATCTAGAAACAATAAATGCTGGAGAGGGTGTGGAGGAAAGGGAACTCTCTTGCACTGTTGGTGGGAATGTAAATTGATACAGCCACTATGGAGAACAGTATGGAGGTTCCTTAAAAAACTACAAATAGAACTACCATACGATCCAGCAATCCCACTACTGGGCATATACCCTGAGAAAACCATAGTTCAAAAAGAGTCATGTACCAAAATGTTCATTGCAGCTCTATTTACAATAGCCAGGACATGGAAGCAACCTAAATGTCCATCGACAGATGAATGGATAAAGAAGATGTGGCACATATATACAATGGAATATTACTCAGCCATAAAAAGAAATGAAATGGAGGTATTTGTAATGAGGTGGATGGAGTTAGAGTCTGTCATACAGAGTGAAGTAAGTCAGAAAGAGAAAAACAAATACAGTATGCTAACACATATATACGGAATCTAAGGAAAAAAAAAAAAGGCCATGAAGAACCTAGTGGCAAGACGGGAATAGAGACACAGACCTACTAGAGAATGGACTTGAGGATATGGGGAGGGGGTGGGGTGAGATGTGACAGGGTGAGAGAGTGTCATGGACATATATACACTACCAAATGTAAAATAGATAGCTAGTGGGAAGCAGCCACATAGCACAGGGAGATCAGCTCTGTGCTTTGTGACCACCTAGAGGGGTGGGATGGGGAGGGTGGGAGGGAGGGAGATGCAAGAGGGAAGAGATATGGGAACATATTGTATATGTATAACTGATTAACTTTGTTATAAAGCAGAAGCTAACACACACACACACACACACACACAAAAAAAAAAAAAGGCACAAACTTTTAGTTATAAGATGAATCAGTTCTGGCCATTTAAGGTACAGCATGGTAACTACAGTTAACAATACTGTATTATATACTTGAAAGTTGTTATGAGAGTAGAGCTTTAATGTTCTTTTCATAACAACAACAACATGATAATTTTGTGAGGTGAACGATGTGTTAACTAACCTTATTGTGGTAAACTTTTTGCAGTATATACTTGTATCCAGTCATCACTGTACACCTTAAACTTACACAATATTATGTGTCAATACATCACAATAAAACTGGAAAAAGAAAAAACATAACCCAGCATTCTTCTGATTTCTCTATCATCCTCCCTTTAACTGTGCTACACACTCATCACTGGCAGCACAAAAGTTTGAAAAAATCAGAGCAAGAGTCTCAGAAGTTCCAAAAGCCCAATCCGACCTAAAATAACCAAAATCACAATGAGCTCCAATGCCACCTCCTCTAGGTTCCTTTTAATTGAACTAGTGGATACTTTGTTTATTGTCACTGTTTGTAAGAATATCACTTAGAGAAAAAACAGATTGGTGCCCTACTTTACATTTTTTCCATATTCTGTGCATCTTCTTTTATCATACAAGATCCATCGTCTCAATCCTTTTTCCCAAAGTTGAGGTTATAAGATTTTTGTCCTGTTAGGAGCATCCTCTGTGCATAAATGATACAGTTCATTCAAAGGGCATTATTAAGCAGTGGAATCCTCATGACAAACCCAATGACGTGCTCTATTTATGCAGTTGAATCTCTGAGAATTCTCCTTCTGTTTCAACCTTGTCCTTCATCTTCACAATTATAAGATGCCTTCACAGCTATCTTCTTCTTATAATTGACATCTCATATAAATTATTCACTGTATTGGTTTTCTACTGCTGCTGTAACAAATTACCACACATTCAGCAGCATACACAGAACAAATTTAGTGTCTTGCATTTCTGTAGGTAAGATCTTAGGATGTCTGCAGGGCTGTTCTTTTCTGAATGCTCTGAGGAAGAATCTGTCTCCTTGCCTTTTCCAGCTTCTAGAGATCACCTACATCCCTTAGGTTGACTTCTCCTTCCCTCATCTGCAAAGCCAGCATCATCACATGTCTTGGACCCTCCTTCCATTGTCACATCTAGCTCTAATGCCAGCCAGGAAAGATTTTTGCTTTAAAGGACTCATGTGATTAGATTCGGCCAACTGGATAATCCAGGATAATTTCCCATCTCAAAACCCATAACCCTACTCATATCTGCAAAGACCCTTTGACTCTTTGCCATTTAAAATAACAATACATAGGTTCCAGGGATTGTGCTTGAACATTTTTAGGGGTTTAATAAAACCCAGATGCCAGATTCCACACATATATTAAAAAACTTTGATAAAATTCAACTTATATATTTATAAACAATCTCATATATTTCTATAGACCAGTATGACAAATTTCCTTCTGATCAATATGCACTAAATATAACTTAATATTTGATTTCAAATAAAACAGTAACATTTTATAAGAAAAGCAGAAGTTGTTCAACTGGTGTTATTAAAAAGATTTATTTGGAAACAAGTACATTATATATACCCTCATTTTAGAAATCATTAGAATGAATGAAGATGTAAATTATAATAAAATGATCAAAGGGAAGGCTGGCTGCATCTGGCTGTCTGCTTTGGAAGCTCAGGGATGCCCTTCTTTCCATTTTCAGGGATAATCAGTCCCTGAGGGACTGTCCTATGATAACTAAACAGTGGAGACTGAAGGAAAAAAACAGATTGCAATTTTATTAATTAAAGTGAGAAATAAAGTTGTCATAAGACCTGGAAGTCAGAACTTATGTCAGATCAAGCAGCAGATCTTCATACTCCAGTTATGCTACATGGAAGTCATGTTATTATCTGTAGTCACTTTGTTGTAGTAATAAATAATTTTCCCAGTGTCATAATACTCATAGACTATGTAAGCAGCCATTTTTAGTTTTATTGTAGGATACACACCCGGGATTCCCAACACCAACACAGGTGAGTTTAAAGTGGAAAAAAAAGAGGCTTGAAAATAATTCAAATCATTGGCTCCAGAGTGGCAAATATCCATTCAGTTCAAATTTCATTGAATATGAAATATTCAAGTGGTTTCACAAAATATGGGCAAGGAGGAGTGAGAAAAGTAGTCCTTGGTTGAGCACAGCATATTAGAGCCAATATGGACAAGGCAAAACCTGGAAATAAGATGTGTAAATTAACCAAATATGAGTCTCTTTAATGCTTGTAATGTAGAGTCATTACTACTTTTCTTTTTAATCACCTGCCATGTTGTCAGTCATACTAAGACCTGTCATAACATAGCCCACATAAACATCCTTTGAGGTTTGCAGTGGCACATTTCAATGCACAGTATCTGAAAGTCAAATGGATGGTTGAGATGCAGTTTTAATTTTTCATCTTCTCAATGGCTTCTTGTCCCCTGAGGGATTTTAGCCTCCGTCTTTGAAGGCCTTTTTCTGCTCTTCTTCACTTTGGATAGTGATAGTTAAAGTAGTGTTACTTTCCTGGACTCTGAGCCTATCTTGGGAAAGGATCTTTCATTCAACCCTTACAAATTCAGAAATAGAATTTCCAAGCAATATAAGAGGCTTCTTCCTTTGTTAAGACTCTCAACCTTAATAGGAATTACATTTTAAAATGTCTGTCTAAATTTAAGCAGTTGATACTAACAATATGTATAATGCTACTATTAGCAAAGCTTTTAATACAGGTCTAAGCAGGCCTCTAGTTTTTGCAAAGTATTATGCTCATGTGAGATAATAAAAAATGCAATTATTAAAAAAGTGGGCATTTTTCTTAATTAGTTTGTGCACTCTTTTGGAATAAAATCTGGAATGTGAGAGGCACTGGGGAAATTTAATATTTATACCTAAGAGAAACTAGAGTAGTGTAGGACACAGAATTATTTTTATAAAATTGTTTTTACTCTTAGTTTGGGGAATACAAGTACACACGTGGGAAGCTCAGTTGAAGAGGTAAATGTTTCTGATGATAGTGTGCTTTTCTATTCAGCATGACTGCTTGGAGGAGTAAGTTATTTTGAAGTATATAAAAGCATCATTAGATCTAACAGTGGATAATTTCTAAAAATAAATGCCATTTTTTGTGGTTCATATGTTCATCCTAAGCAGTAAAATTGAATTTGAGAACTTCTACAGTGTTCTGTAGAGCTCTTTTTTTTTATTTTTTGATTTTTGTTTTTCTTTATTGTCTTCGGCTCCATGGCGAAACGTCATTCTTCTGGAATCTTCTGTTTCTTCAGCATTATCTAAGGTCAGTTTTAGAAACTAGGTAGAAAGTTTGAAGAAGCATGAATCAAACAGTAAAAGTTATGGTGTCAGAGGAAATGAGATGATTTTGTACTTCCTGAAATCTAAAAGAGGTTTATAGCTTTTTCTATTGTAGCAGTTTGAATTTGAGCACTTAATTACAGTACGATGTTCTTAGAAGAGGTACATTAACCAAGAGAGAAAAATCAAAAGAGTTTGCGTGGTGTTTAAAACTTTAGAAGGATAATTAAAATGAATGAGTCACCATAAATCATTCTAACTCCCAAGTTGCTCAGACCCTTCTCCTGACATATTAACAGAGTGGCAGGAAAAATAGCCTGTTTCTGAAGAGATTTTTCCTCTTCCCTTCAGTTTTTCTATTTACATTCTCACATTTAGCTTGTCAAGTCAAATGGATTAGAATTAAATTGTAAATGAGACTTTTATTTTCCTCCTAAAGAAGAATGACCATGGTTTAAAACATGTTCACTTCTTTAGCACATTATGTAATAAAATTGGTTTAAAAGGTACATTGAGACATATTACCTAAACAATCTTTTTAGGCTAAAGAAAAAAACGGTTATCTTCTTCCTCTAGTAAAATTCTCTTAATTTTTCAATACATTTCTTTCAGCTTATGTTCTTCATTTTGTACAACGAAGAATGGAGCTGCACATGCTCAGAAAACATCTATAATTAATAATTTATCAAATTCATTGGATGAAATAGATCTAATGATGAAATAGGAAACAAAACCTTGTTCTATTACCCAATCCAAACTCTTCAATAACACAACCATTTTAAATTTGGAATTTGTGTTGACACTTTTCATAAAAAGAAAGTATTTAGTTTTTTTATTTTTAAATGAACCCAGAAAACTTAGACCAATATTCCAAAGAACTAAACCTTTCTTTCCTACAGTTAAACAATAACAGAAATTTTTGTATTTCCAACTTCCCTTAAGTAGTTTGGAATATTGAAATAACTATAAAATATTTAGAATATTTCATGCTTCTTTTTCTTTTTAATTCAATAGAAGGGTTGTCTACATAAAGATAGAAAAATGATAGTCCTGGTTGTCACTCCACAACTACTGGAGTAAATTATAAAAGATGAAGAGAATGGGGTCAAGATGGCAGAGTAGGAGGATGTGGAGTTCACCTCTTCCCACAGGGGCAACAAGAATACATCTACAATGAAACAGTTCTCACACAGCATCTGCTGAACACTAGCAGAAGACCTTGGACACATAAAAGGACAAGAAAAGATCCCCACATAACCAGGTAGGATGAAGAGAGAAAAGGAAATAAAAGAGGATGTGAGCGGGATGGTACCTGAGCCCCTGCGGGGAGCTGAAGGAGAAGAGAGGTCCTCACACCCAGGAATACCCCCTCACTAGCAGGGAGATCAGTTGGGACAGAAAGGGAGCTTCAGGAGCTATTGGAGGAGAGTGCAGTAACCCGTCTGTGCCAGACAGGACAGAGTGAGACCTCACAGATGGTCCATGCCACAGCCCTGTGCGCCTAAGCCTGAGACAGGTGCCCACTGGTGCGGATGGGGGCTGGGGGCTGGGTGCTGGAACATGGGATTTGGAGAGCAGACCTGGGAAGAGGACTGCTGTTGGCTTTGTGAAGAGAGTCTAAGGGGACAGGAGTGAGGAGCACTACAACCAGGAATACTCCTGGAGGAATCCCACCATAGAAGCGAAGTGCCATTGTTGAGTGACACGCAAAGGGCAGGGCCACCATTACAGCCTCTCTCCCCACACGCCAGCCCCTGCCTCCGCAGGCAATAGGAGGGGCTCCCACTGGAGCATGCTAGCAAGCCCCAGGCAATTGCCGCCTCCTCCCCCTCCCACCTGAGCGAGCACATATGCCCCAGTCAGTCACTGCCTCTGCCCCCTCTTGCCTGGGTGGGCAGTGGTGCCTGCGGGTGGCCCACATGCAGAGGTGGGGCTGAAACCAAAGCTGAGCCTCAGGAGCAGTGCAACTAAGGAAGAATAGCTGAAATCTCTCCTTGGCACTGCACAAACCATGGATTAAACCCCCGCAACCGGCTTGGTAAACTGAGCACCTGTGGAACATCTGAATAGATGACTGCTCCTGCAACTGAGACGGGTCTAGCTTTAGCAGCTGTAGACTTTGTGAGAACATACACATGGGGGTTGGGCCACGTCAGAGCTGCCTCCATAGCACCCACAGGGGGTCCAGATCCATGATCATTGCAATCCTGGCACCTGACTTCAGTGGATCTATGCTGGTGGCCTGGTGAAAACAATGCCTGAGAGACACCAGGGCCAACTGCTGGCATACTTATGGTTAAGGTGGGGTTGAGAGCAATGCCAACAACAGAGTAACTTGTGAGCTCACACAGTGGGTGAAAGGTGACACAACAGAGCATGCTGACAGGTGAACAGCTCCAGAGGAGGAATACTCAATGGCTTCTCTCCCAGTGGGAGTGCTCCAATTCTGCATACCTCATACCACAGATCAGAAATACAGCTAAGAAACAGATTTTGGGGCCTCTACTCCAAGAGCAAAAGAGCAGACCCTGCCCCTAACAGGGCAGTGAAAACCACAGAGCAAAAGGCAGGACCCGCTCAATATCAAGGGCAGGTTCTAGTCACCACAACACCAGTCAATCCCCCTAATAAAGGTGTAACTGCCAGCATATACAGAGGAAAGAGGTGGCAGACAACCATACCAAATACAGCCTTCGCACCAAAAAAACAAAATAAAAAATCACACCCACGCAGGCTACACAGGGATGTTGCTACATACAAATATCCCTCCAAGACAGTCTGAAGGTCTGGCATCAGGAGGAAAAACCACCAGAGCAGTTAGCATTGAAGGCCAGTGAGGCTTGAGTGCAAGAGCTCCACAGGGCTGGAGGAAACAGACTCCACTCACTGAGGGTGCACACAAGGTCTCACGTGCACTGGGACCCAGCACAAAGCAGTACTTCCATAGGAACCTGGGCTAGACCGACCAAGGGGTCTTGGAGTGTCTCTTGGGGAGGTGGGGCTTGGCTATAGCTCGCCGTGGGGGCGTGCACACAGGTAGCGGAGGCCTCAGGGAATATTAATTGGCATGAGCTCTCCCAGAGGTCCCCTTTTGGCACCAAGACCCAGCCATACCCAAGTGCCTGCAGGCTCCAGTGCTGGAATGCCTCAGGCCAAACAACCAGCAAGACAGGAACAGGGCCCCAACCATCAGCAGATAGGCTGCCTAAAGTCATACTAAGCTCACAGTCACCCCAAAACATATCCCACAACATGACCCTGCCCACCAGAGGGACAACACCCAGCTCCACCAATTAGAGGGCAGGCCCCAGTCCCTTCCACTAGGAAGCCTGCACAAGTCCCTGTAACAACCTCACCCACCAGACGCAAGAGGAACTACAGTTCTGAAGCCTGAGGAAAGGAGACCACAAACAGTAAGTTAGACAAAATGAGATGACAGAGAAATATATTGCAACTGAAGGAACAAGATAAAAACCCATAAGAACAACTAAATGAAGAGAAGACAGGCAAATCTACCTGAAAAAGAATTCAGAGTAATGATAATAAAGATGATCCAAAATCTTGGAAAAAGAAAGGAGGCACAGATCGAGAAGATACAAGAAATCTTTAACAAGGAGTTAGAAGATTTAAAGAACAAACAGAGATGAACAACAAAATAACTGAAATGAAGAATACACTAGAAGGAATCAATAGCAGAATAACTGAGGTAGAAGAATGAATAAGTGAGCTGGAAGACAGAGTAGTGGTAATCACTACCACAGAATACAATAAAGCAAAAAGAATGAAAAGAAATGAACACAGTCTCAGAGACCTCCGGGACATTAAACACAGCAATATTCACATTATAGGGGTCCCAGAAGAAGAGAAAAAGAAAGGGACTGAAAAAATATTTGAAGAGATTATAGTTGAAAAATTCTGTAATATGGGGAAGGAAATAGTCACCCAAGTCCATGCAGCACAGAGAGTCCCATACAGGATAAATACAAGGAGGAAAACACTGAGACACATATTAATCAAACTAACAAAAATTAAATACAAAGAAAAATTATTAAAAGCAACAAATATCATACAAGGGAATCCCCATAAGGATATCAGCTGATTTTTCAGCAGAAACTCTTCAGGCCAGAAGGGAGTGGCACAATATATTTAAAGTGATGAATGGGAAAAAACTGCAAACAAGAATACTCTACCCAGAATGGCTCTCATTCAGATTCGACAGAGAAATGAAAAGCTTTACAGACAAGCAAAAGCTAAGAGAATTTAGCACCATCAAACCAGCTTTATGGGCTTCCCTGGTGGTGCAGTGGTTGAGAATCTGCCTGTCAATGCAGGGGACATGGGTGCGAGCCCTGGTCTGGGAAGATCCCACATGCCACGGAGCAACTAGGCCTGTGAGCCACAATTACTGAGCCTGCGCATCTGGAGCCTGTGCTCTGCAACAAGAGAGGCCACGATAGTGAGAGGTCTGCGCACCACGATGAAGAGAGGCCCCCACTTGCCGCAACTAGAGAAAGCCCTTGCACAGAAACGAAGACCCAACACAGCCATAAAATATAAATAAATAAATAAGCAAATATGGTTAAGAAAAATATATTAAAAAAAAAAAAAACAGCTTTACAATGAATACTAAAGGAACTTCTCTAGGCAAAGGAAAAAAAAAAAGAGGCCACAACTAGAAACAAGAAAAACACAAATGGGAAAGCTCACTGGTAAAGGCAAATATACAGTAAAAGTAGGAAATCATCCATACACAAATATGATATCAAAACAAGCAACCATGAGAAGAGGAGAGTACAAACGCAGGAAAGAGGAATTGTATTTGAAATTGAGACCAGCAACGTAAAACAACCATATACATATATAAATATATATATATATACACACACACACACACACACACACATATATATATATATGAGGTTTTGATATAGCAGTATGTACATACTGCTATATCAAAATCTCAAAACCTCATGGGAAATGAAAACCAAAAACCTACAAAGTACACACACAAAAGAAGAAAAAGCAACCCAAACACAGCACTAAAGATGGTCATCAAACCACATGAGAAGAGAACAAAAGAAGAAGGAAAGAAAAAGACCTACAGAAATAAATCCAAAACAATTAAGAAAATGGCAATTGTAACATACATATTGATAACTACCTTAAATGTAAATGGATTAAACCCTCCAACCAAAAGACATAGACTGACTGAATGGATACAAAAACAAGACCCGTATATATGCTGTCTACAAGAGACCCACTTCAGACCTAGGGACACATACAGATTGAAAGTGAGGGGATGGAAAAAGATATTCCATGCAAATGGAAATCAAAAGAAAGCTGGAGTAACAATATTCATATCAGAAAAAATAGAATTTAAAATAAAACAATATTACAAAAAACAAAGGACACTACCTAATGAGTAAAGGATCAATCCATGAAGAGTATATAACAATTATAAATACATTTGCACCCAACATAGGAGTACCTTAATATTGAGTTACCCAAAAATTTCATTCAGGGTTTTCCGTAAAATGTTACGGAAAACCCCAAATGAACTTCTTGGACAATCCAATACCTAAGGCAAATTCTAACAGCCATAAAAGGGGAAATCAACAATAACACAATATTAGTGGGGGACCATTACACCAATGGACAGATCATCAACACAGAAAATTAATAAGGAAACACAACCCTTAAATGACACATTAGACCAGATAAACTTAACTGATATTCATAGGATATTCCATCTGAAAGCAGCAGCATACAGTTTCTTCACAAGTGCACACAGAACATTCTCCAGGATACATCACATCTTGGCTCACAAATCAAGCCTTGGTAAATTTAAGAAAACCGAAATCATATCAAGCATCTTTTCTAATCTCATAGTGTTGTGGTCGGAAATCAATTAGAGGAAAAAGAACTGGAAAAAACACAAATATATAGAGACTAAACAATATGTTACTGAATAACCAATGGGTCACTGAAGAAATCAAAGAGGAAATCAAAAAATACCTAGAGACAAATGATAATAAAACATGACAATCCAAAACCTATGGGATGCAGGAAAAGCAGTTCTAAGAGGGGAGTTTATAGCAATACAATTTTACCTCAGGAGACAAGAAAAATCTCAAATAAAAAAACCTAACTTTACACCTAAAGCAATCAGAGAAAGAAGAACAAACAAAACCCAAAGTTAGCAGAAGGAAAGAAATAATCAAGATCAGAGCAGAAATAAATGAAATAGAGATGAGGAAAACAATAGCAAATATCAATGAAACTAAAAGCTGGTTCTTTGAGAAGATAAACAAAATTGATAAACCATTAGCCAGACTCATCAAGAAAAAGAAGGAGAGGACTCAAATCAATAAAATTAGAAATGAAAAAGGAGAAGTTACAACAGAAACCGCAGAAATACAAAGCATCCTAAGAGACTACTACAAGCAACTCTATGCCAATAAAATGGACAACGTGGAAGAAATGGACAAATTCTTAGAAAGGTATAACCTTCCAAGACTGAACCAGGAAGAAATAGAAAATATGAACAGACCAATCACAAGTACTGAAATTAAAACCGTGATTAAAAACCTCCAACCAATGAAAGCCCAGGACCAGATGGCTTCACAGGTACATTCTATCAAACATTTAGAGAAGAGTTGACACCTATCCTTCTGAGATTCTTCCAAAAACTTGCAGAGGAAGGAACTCTCCCAAGCTCATTCTACAAGGTCACCATCACCCTGATATAAAAATCAGACAAAGATATCACAAAAAAGAAAATTACAGGCAAATATCAATGATGAATATAGACAAAAAAACCCTCAAAAAAAATAATAGCAAACCGAAACCAACCACACATTAAGAGGATCATACACCATGACCAAGTGGGATTTATCCTGGGGATGCAAGGTTTCTTCAATATATGCAAATCAATCAATGTGATAACACATTGTGATAACCACATTAACAAAATGAAGGATAAAAACCATATGATCATCTCAATGGACGCAGAAAAAGCTTTGGAGAAAATTCAACATACATTTATGATAACTCTCCATAAAGTGGGCAAAGAGGGAACATACCTCAACATAATAAAGGCCATGTATGACAAATCCATAGCTAACATCATTCTCAATGGTGAAAACCTGAAAGCATTTCCTCTAAGATCAGGAACAAGACAAGGATGTCCATTCTTGCCATTTTTATTCAACATAGTTTTGTAAATCCTAGCAATGACAATCAGAGAAGAAAAAGAAATAAAAGGAATCCAAATTGGAAAAGAAGAAGTAAAACTGTCACTGCAGACAACATGATACTATACATAGAAAATCCTAAAGATGCTACCAGAAAACTACTAGAACTCATCATGAATTTGGTAAAGTTGCAGGATACAAAATTAATACACAGAAATCTCTTGCATTTCTATACACTAACAATGAAAGACCAGAAAGAGGAATTAAGGAAACAATCCCATTTACCATTGCATCAAAAATTATAAAATTCCTAGCAATAAACCTACCTAAGGAGGCAAGAGAACTACTCAGAAAACTATAAGATACTGATGAAAGACATCACAGATGACACAAACATGCAGAGAGCTATAACATGTTATTGGATTGGATGAAGCAATACTGTCAAAATGATTATACTAACCAAAGCAATCTACAGATTCAATGAAATCCCTATCAAATTGCCAATGGCATTTTTCACAGAATTAGAAGAAAAAAATTTACAATTTGTGTGGAAACACAGAAGACCATGAATAGCCAAAGCAATCTTGGGAAAGAAGAAAGGAGCTGGAGGAATTAGGTTTCCTGACTTCAGACTATCCTACAAAGCTACAGTCATCAAAACAATATGGTACTGGCACATAAACAGAAATATAGATCAGTGGAACAGCATAGAAAGTCCAGAGATAAACCCAAGCATCTATGGTTACCTAGTCTATGAAAAAGGATGCAAGAATATACAATGGAGTAAAGAGAGTCTCTCCAATAAGTGGTGCTGGGAAAACTAGACAGCTACACGTAAAAGAATGAAATTAGAACACTCCCTAACACCATACACAAAAATAAACTCAAAATGGATTAAAGACCTAAATGTAAGGCCAGATACTATAAAACTCTTAGAGGAAAACATAGGCAGAACATTCTCTGACTAAATTGCAGATTTTTTGGATCCACCTCCTAGAGTACTGAAAATAAAAACAAAAGTAAACAAATGGGACCTAATGAAGCTTAAAAGCTTTTGCACAGCAAAGGAAACCATAAACCAAATGAAAAGACAACCCACAGAATGGGAGAACATATTTGCAAATGAAGCAACCAACAAGGGATTAATCTCCAAAATATACAAACAGCTCATGCAGCTCTATGTCAAAACAAACAACCCAATCAAAAAATGGGTGGAAGGTCTAAATAGACATGTATCTAAAGAAGACATACAGATGGCCAAAAAGCACATGAAAAGATGCTCAACGTCACTAATTATCACAGAAATGCAAATCAAAAGTACAATGCGGTATCACCTCACACCAGTCAGAATGGCTGTCATCAAAAAGTCTACAAACAATAAATGCTGGAGAGGGTGTAGAGAAAAGGGAACCCTTCTATACTGTTGGTGGGAATGTAAATTGGTAGAGCCACTATGAAGAATAGTAAAATAACTAAACTTAAAAAACTAAAAATAGAGCTACCATATGATCCAGCAATCCCACTCCCAGGCACATATCCAGTGAAAACCATAATTCAAAGAGATACATGCACCCCAATGTTCACTGCAGCACTATTTACAATAGCCAGGACATGGAAACAACCTAAATGTCCATTGACAGAGGAATGGATAAAGATGTGGTACATACATGTGATGGAATACTACTCAGCCATAAAAAAGAATGAAATAATGCCATTTGCAGCAACATGGATGGACCTAGAGATTATCATATTAAGTGAGGTAAATCAGACGGAGAAAGAAATATATGATATTGCTTATATGAGGAATATAAACAGATAATGCAAATGAACTTATTCACAAAACAAACAGACTCACAGACTTTGAAAACAAACTTATTATCAAAAGGGAAATGTGGGGGGGAATAAATTAGGAGTTTGGGGTTAATATTTACACACTACTATATATATAAAATAGATAACCAACAAGGATCTACTGAATAGCACAGGGAACTCTACTCAATATTCTGTAATACCATATATGGGAAAACAATCTGAAAAAGAGTGGATATATGTATAAGTATAACTGAATCACTTTGCTGTACACCTGAAACTAATACATTTGTAAATCAACTATGCCCCAATATAAAAGTTAAATTTAAAAAAGTAACAAAGAAAACTAAAAGAAAATAAAAAATAAGATAAATGCTCAAGTCTCTTACTTCTTATCAAGGATGAACATTCCCACTGGGAAACTGGAAATAGCATTTGTGTCCCTTATATTTTCTCCTCTGTAACCGAGGCAAACTGTACACTGGTAGTCAACAATTTCTCACAGATCCTCTAGTTTATAAACAGCAATATCACCAGTGAGGTGACGTCAAAGGCGGGTGGCACCTTTTCTAGATCTGAGCTATAAAGAAGCTATTGACAATAGAAAAGTAATATATATATATATATATATATATATATTTGATTGTCAAAGCAGTTATCTTCAAAATTCTCAGGCTTATTTTTTCTACTGCAAAGCATGCCTCCTTGACAAAGATAAAGGTCGACACCTATCAAAGTAATAATTTTTTATATAAAAATATCCTAGCCCCTGGTAAATACCTTTTCCCTCTCAAATAGTATCTAATAAACTAATCTAGTTTGGACAGAATGCCAGAGTTTCATGTAAGAGGATTTATTCAGATCTCACCTCTTTAATCACAAAAAAATTTTTTAGCTTGGTAGCTATTTAACACAAACTCAGTGTTTACTAAGTGGCAAACATTTTCTAAGAACCTTATTTGTATTAGCTCATTCTATCCCACTAACAACGTTGTTAAGTTGGACTATTATTTTTTTCTTCTTTATGAATGAGAGGAGTCTGAGACACAATTAGCTGAAGCTCACATACCACACAGTACTATCTATCTTGGACGGAGCTTAAACTCTGAATATTTGTTGGATAAATTAATGAAATAACCTGACACCAATTACATAGATTTAGCCACCATTTACAATGCTCAACGATATTAATGAGCATGCTATAATGCTTATTCACTGCTTGTGCTTGGAGAACAATACACATTTTTCCTTAATAGTAAAAGAAAAGAAAAAGGCTGCATCCATCTTTTTAGGACATCTCAACTTTTGAAGAAGGCATATAGAAATATAGAGATATCTCTCTATATATTTCCTCGATGCAGGTACATATAAATATACCTGGATAGACAGACAGATAGATAATTTCCATACACACACACACACACACACACACACACACACACACTGAGCAAAAGAGAGACAGACCAGAGACCAAACAGTTCATCTGTATCACTGCCTTAGGAGTGAGTAACTTGCAATACTGTGCACTCTTTTTCTCTGTATCTAAATCATCTTGTGTTATTGGATAAGAGACTGATTTGGCTAGAGTAAGACAAACCCAGTTGGCTCCCTGATGCTTCTCGTGTGCACATATTGTCTTGCCCCTGCTGAATATTACTTCATTCTGTTTTTTTTTTTTTTGTAATAGCCCTTTAACCACAGAATTAATAGTGTACTCAGAGGTGGACAAATAGAAACTAAGCATACATTATTGCAAACTGTTATTTCTCTCACATTGTCTTGAAGGCATTTCACCATTTTGGGATCCAGAACTGGCATATTTGTCAAGTAACACATGATCAAGCAGAATTATAATTCTCTCTCTGATATCTGGTGTGGTTACAGTTTCCTTATGAAATACGCATGCCTTTGGAGAGAGCCTAAACAGTAAATATAAATGACTTTTGTGTGATTTACTCTTTCTTTTTATGATTCTTTTAACATGCTGTATTAATATAGATTATTATGAATATGAATGTGGGTTGGGTCACCAGAAATGAGACTTGACTGTACTTCAGAATAAAGAGAAAAATATTATAGAAAATATAATCAGTGTTTAGAGTATGTGTTTGTGTATGTGATTCCCTGAAAATCCACAGAAATATAGGATATACAAGAGACTCTGTGTAAAGAATAAAGATGTGTCTGGAAGCCCTTCAGGCAATTCAGCTAGACACAAAAAGAAATTAATGTACTTAAAATTCCATTTATATAATCTATTATTAATTATAACTTATAATAATATAAATAAAATTATCAATTGAAGTATGCAATCTGTAATTAATATGTGCAATCTGTTATTAATTTTCCTTAAATATTTAATGTTTTTTCTATAATTATTCTGCTTCTAGTTTCTAGTGATAGACATAAACATAAAAGACAGTGGTCCTCAAGGAGATCTTAGTCCAGTGGAAACTTGGGACTGTAGAAGCAGATGAAAAAGAAAATATTAACAGAGGTTAGAATCCGATCCAGTCAATGCAAGTCAGTAACTACTAGGGAATTATAGAAGTTCCTAGAATTCTGAGACTCTAGTATAAGCATGATTATAACCCAGATTATCCCGTCTATCAAAAAGTCACCAAGGAATTAACCATATTCAGACAAAGCTAATTACATGACATATGAACCCTTTAGCCACATCATTAGAAGTTTAGAATATCATAGTCTCTTAGTTTAACTTTGGGTTGCTTCTTGTGAGATAGGTTTTTGCATCTTTGTTTCCCCTATGTTCTACTTCTGTTCATTTCAGTAAAATTCTGAAAGAAACAAATAAACACAGTGCTTATATTGGTTCATACTAACTTTATTAATAAATATTTGCATGCTACTCCAGTGATCACATGCTAATTTTGCTAAACACTGAATACCAAATTATTCAAGTACGTTAATAACCAATCATCCAGCATGATCCTAATTACTTTGTGAACTTACCTACAACTGAGATATCACACTTGGGATGGAAGCACCTGCTGAACCCTGTGATGAGCAGGGATCTGTGTTTTGGCACATCTCCAATATTTAATTAAACTGTCATCTTTTATTACACCTCTGTAAAGCATCTAAATCTTGTACAAGTTAATACTAAAAGTATTTTGAAGCCAAACCTATGATTAAAGTTAGTCAAATATGGATATCATATAATTTTTTTTTTTTTTTTTTGTAATTTACAATGTTTTCCAGCTTGTGAGGGTGTTTTCTTCTTTTTATGGTTAAAGTTTGGCCAAGATCCACTGATAGTAATTTTAAGTAGATTAAGCATAGCGTAACTCAGAAGGATGTGATTCTACTTCATGTATGCATTACATTTGTAATTATTCCTCTTAGTTGGGCCCCAAACTAGAAGTATTATGTACTTTGAACAATGTTTTGTCTAAAAGAACCATAAATAAAGTGCAAAGGTATTCAGTATGATGACACAGCACACCATGATTATATAATTTGAGGTACTGTACAATGGTTCTATTTCACCAGAATCACTATTTTATGTGTGTGTGTCTAATTACCAGTTGCAATAAATACTCCATTTTAGGAGTTATTCATGAGTATAGAACCCTAAGGTAAGCTTGGATTCAGGGTTCTCTAAATGACAGGGTGCTTAACTCAGATATGACACATTTGACTAAAATAAATTCACTAAGCATATCTATAAGTAATTTTTAACATCTCTTAATTTGCCTATGTGTTCATGAATATATTTTTATAAAGCATACATAATATTTGGAATAAAATATAGTATTTCCTTATCCACTATATTTTCTTAACCAATGGTCCTTTTTATTCACTGAAATTTCTATCAATTGTTTTATGGTAATAGTCCCTTGAAAAAAATTAATTTCCATTTGCTATTCCAGACCTGGTGGTGACAAGGAGAGTAAACTAGTTGAAGCCTTTTCTGGAAGATGAGACAGGCAGTCTCAACATTTCATAGGAGACTTGTGTATAACTCATGAATGTGCAAATTTTCCCACTGCAGAGTATGCTTGTGTTAAATAGAGTACTTGTAGATGACATTTGTGGCAGGTGAATAGCTCTTAATGTCTTCCAAAACATAAAAGATACCCTATTATGATCTGATTTTTTAAAACATATATTGCCTGTTTTTCCTTTCCTTAAAGCTAGAGTAATGAGTGCTGTATAATTTAAAATGCGCTTAAATGTATGGTATCACCTTAGTTGATGTTACACATAAAAAGAAAAAGAAGAGGATGAATAAATCTGTTACCTGTATAAATAGTATGAGAATATAAAATTTCCTAAATCCCATAAATGCCAGTGCCAACATATTGTAAATGTAACACACAAATGCATTTCTTACTTAGAAGGAGCCAGGCTTTTCCAGTTTTAAAATGTGACTCAGTAGAACCGGTACTCTCAGAAGATATACTTTGGTATTCAGCAGTAAATTGCTTGATTACTGATTCAAAAATGACTAGAAAATATGGAACTGTTCCAGCTTCAACTTGCCATTATAAAGAACAGCCTGAGGCATCAGTAGTTTTGATTTTGGGGGAAATTTTTAAACTGTAAATTTACTACCATTTGTCTGAAATTGCTTACCTCTGTAGTATCTTTTGTCTAGGACAAGGGTATGAATGAGATGCTACCACAAATTAGTATAGTAATTTGCTCATCAGTGTTTCCAGATACAGAGCGTTTTTTACCAACCAAAATAAATTAATAAACAATACAAATTATTTGGTACTTAATAATAATTATACAAGTATATATAATTCAATTTATTAAATTTCTATATTTTCTAGATAGTAATAACTCTAGATCTTTAATAGTTAATTTGCTAATCATCATTTCCACTGACTTTTCTGAGATATGTAATTGTTCAGCAGACTTTCAAGGAACCGACAGGCTGAAACCAAATGCTATGTGCATAAGAAGGCAAATAATATATATTATCAGTGAATGAATGCAAGAATTAATAACACATGGATACTTAGGGTTTACACTCACTTCAGTAACTAATCTACACCAGATTTATTTTATTACAAGTGATGGAATCTGCTATTCTCTTTCTGATGTACAAATCTTCTTACTTCATTATAGGAAAGCAGGAAAAGTAATATGGTACAAATCAGAGTTATGCTCAAAAAATATGTGGTTATATCATAAGATTTCCTCCCTTCATAACAACAGATCTTAAAAGAGACACACTGCTGGTAGATTCTAGCTAACTAGAGTACAATTAAAACAATTTTAAATAAAAATTATAATAAATTTTAATTTACATAGTAGGGTTTATAAAATCCCCAGGAACAAATTCATGATATATATGTCCTACTATAACATTGGCATAGCTTTCCCCAGTTTTGCTTCTAATTAAACATTTCTCATGTAGAAAACAATGATTCCTGTTATCTAAATATTATATTTATAATTCAGTAATTAACATTGAGATTATCTGTAATACTTGAAATTTTTTTTATCTTAGATTTTACATTTCCTATGCATCAAGTCAATGAAACATGATTCATTTTAATATAATATTTAGTTTATCTAGATAATATTTAAGGACAAAGAATCTATAATTTTAAAAAAATCATCCTTTTTTTGCACATGATTCAATTAAATGTTAATTGGTTATTGGCTATAACCTGAATTTTGGAATTTCTTTTAAAATGTCAACATTAATTTCATAAAACTACGTCCACATTTGTTCTATCCTTATCTATATACTTGCTTACACATGGTTGAAACTAGTTTATTAAACACTTAAAAAGAACTATTTTCTGTCTCAAAAGATTTTAATGGTTATTTAAAAAAAAAAAATAGTACTGTCTTTACACAGAAAGCTATGTTGTAGCAATTAGTCAAATAAAAGACCAGCAAAATTTCCTAACTTATTCTAATCAACAGACTCAACTGAATACTTCGGTGCATCAACCATATACTCGCCTTCGAGACAAAGTCATTTATGCCTGCGTTGGAATACTGGCTATTAGCACCTCACAATTTAATACCTACCAGGGAATTGCCTCGGAAAGTGAAAGGGAGCTGCCTTGCCCAAGTTCACACTCCTCCCTTGGGATAGCACTCATCCAATGATCATCAGAAGTGAAAGTAAAAAGCCCCAGCTCCTGCCTCAATTTGAGACATTTCTGATGGGTCTTCCCAACTCCAGGGATCCCTGTGGGATATACTAATGCCACTGTTGGGACTGTATTGCGATTTTCTTCCCTCCCTACAATCCTGCTTCCTTCACTCCATCCTCACAGATGTTATTCCCGAGGTATCCCCCAGATACTCTCTGCATAGAAATCTCTGCCTCAGTATGTTCCCAGACCATCCAAACTAAAATGCCTTCTGTGTTGAATAAGAAAATAAGAGCAGATGTGGAGGCAGAGCTGATCCTCAGACAGTTTTCCTTACTGGAGAAACGAGTGTGAGGAGAAGCGCTGACAGTTTTCCTTAGACAGAACAGTTAAGTTAGATCCAACCATAGAAAAAATAGATAGAGTTCCTCCACTTCAACTGGTAACAGCAAGAATGTAAATCAGCATTCTGGAGGCAGGGAAACATGAGTCAAGTGAAGAGACGGAGGAAGTATCAAATTAAAAGCTTAGCGCCAGCCTTCTTAGGGTTCATGGAGCTGAGCATTCATTCCTCCACACTACGAAATATTGACATAGTGGATTTTCTCATTCAAAATAAAAATCACTTTTACCAGAAGAAGGTGCCTATATTCCATAAAGGCAAGTAGAAATCACACTTGGTTTAACAAAATGCTCCATAGTTCAGAAAAGGCTCACAGTTTTTCTATTAGCATTTGTTACTGTATCATTCATTACCTAGTTGGCAACCTCTCACAGCAAATGACAAGGGGTTAAGAATAACAGAACGTAAAATTTAGAAAATACTAGCTCTTATTTTCTTCTCCGTGAATTTAGCAAAATACTCTTTATGTGAATTTAATAGAAGAACATCTATGTGCAGCAGAAGCATAGTTTGAGAGCCCCTAGCTTAGTGTAGACAAGCTTCCTAATGAGAAAAAGCAGTGAGAAGACTTAGAATAGCTTGCATGTTTGATTTATGGATTATGGAGAGCCTTCAAATTCATGGAGTCCATCCCATTTACTGACAGGGTAGATAACATATCTATACACACATAAACACAAATATTTTCAAATTTCTCAACTGATTATTTTAACTATGTTGACTAATTTTTCAGACCTCTAAATTTATGTATATTTGTACTGTTCAATCGTACAAGCAACCCTTTAAATAATATGAAAAAAGATCTTTGTTGCCAAATAATTATCCATAGCAAGAAATGTCCTCACAGAAAATGCCGATGAGAAACCAAACAAGAAGGGAAAATAGTTCCAAAAAATGATCGTATTATTCTCGCATTTGGCAGAAAGCTCTAAAACTATTGTTGCCATCAAATACATGTGTAGTCTTTCATTATTTTACGAAGACTTAAATATGTTATACTTAGGATGAGGATAATTCTCCTCTGAATTACATCATTACATGTCAGATGAACACACTGGTAATTTAATTTATAGTTTCAGTGGTAGTAACAGATCGTTTAGGTAGGTATAAACCTGACTTCAAAAAAATGTATTCAGTATGTGATACAGTATTCCTTAAATATTTCTTGTAAAACACTGTAAATTCTTTAGAAATAAATGTCTTATCTGGTCCACTTGTAATGACTTACTTTTGCTGTTGAAACCATCAATATATTCAGTGGCTATGCTATTTAATAATTTCCAGTGAGAATATAATAGTATTTGTTTCTATTTTGTTTTTTTTAAATCCATCTTGCTTAGAGGTTATTTTTCTCTGGTTTTTAACCCAATTTATTTTTACTTTCAATGAGAGTGAAGATTGAATAAGTGGATCACAAAAGCAAAAACCTTAGAATTTAATCAGAAATATTTTGTGAATTTTGACCCAAGTGATCTATTAATTACAACATGATCTTGTACCAGTGTAAGTATAATATTACAAGTTTCTCTTAAAGAGAAAAACATTCATTTTTCTTTTAAGTAAAGCAAATGAAAGTACTCAAAGAATTTAAATGGGGAAAATATGTATATGGGTCGATAGCTACCAAAAAATAACATTCTAAAGGCAACATTTTCAGAGATAATCTGTTTAACCTGCTTAGCAGAGACATAGTTTAGCAAAATGAAAACCATAAATATACACAATTACCAGAGCAGAAAATATTTTTCTATAACCACACACTAAACACTAAAGTACTTCGATTTACTGCCGGCTTTCTATCCCTTTTCCATTTGTCCTCATTTTAGAATACATGACGAACACTTACTTGGACCAGCAGTGCTACATTCACCAGCATACCACAGAATGCAGCTTTTAGGTCTCCTTTTATGATGCATTAATGTGTACTATAGACAGATTCACACACACTGGGGAAAGAAATTACTTTTGAAACTATTAAGAATTGTAAACTACATATTTTCTATTAAATCATATCTTAAATGTATAGGCCTATTATAAGTTAGGAAGTTGGGAGGACCCTGAATTTCTTGAGAAAGTTGGGATTGTCCTGTGAAAGCTCTATAGAAACATTTCTCAAATTGAGAATCATGATGTGTAGGCGACAGTATTGAGGGGCATATGTAGGGTAAACTGGGGACACAAAAAGTAATTGTGGTGGCTGTAGAGAAAAACAAGTCCTATGTAGGGGAGAACTATCCTTTGCCTCCTCTCTGAATTATTTCTCTTCCTGAAAAGACGCATTGAAAATTTAGGATCATTGAAAATTAGGGATCACTGTAATGTTAGAAGACCACACAAGGCATCGTTATATTATTCTTTGGCAGTTACTTAAAAAAATTATATACAACTAATTTGCCACTGCTATTCTGGTTTATGCTAATTAAATGCCTAGACACTTATTCTTGTATGAGATTATACTATCAGCATTAGTTCAACTCCATTCCAGAAGACTGCAATACTGTGTTTATTACTTATGTAAATTTGGTTAATTACACACCAACTCAATTATCTTATTTATTGCATTTCAATTAGTATGCTTTTAATAATCACTAACCCTTTAACTCATGAGAATAAGAGGTGTCTTGTTAAATGTAAATTAAATAGATTTAAATAGACAATAGATTGCAAATGGTAGATTTACTGCTAAAGCTATGGAAAACTGTTGCTGGAAGAACTAAATGTACTCGATACCATCTGCCTTCATCTCTAGGCAAGAAGAAAATTGTATTTTCCTTAGAATTTTTTTTAGCCCAAAGCAAAACCAAAGTACGGCAAGTTTGTGTTTTGTTCTGCTTTTGCAAAAGTGAATTAAATGTAATTTTGCATTTTGTCTTACTGTCAGTGAAAAATTCTAGCAATACAGTGAAATATAAAATAAAATTTTTGAATGTGGAATTACTTCTGAAATGAATGTTAAAAGGTTTAAAAATAATCTGTGATCACTGATTTATCTGTCCAGGGTAGAAGGGAGCAAACTATTACAGCTCTTCCCTAAGTGCTCCCTTGTGACCCAACAAGGAAATTAATTAGTAGTGACCACTATGTGGCAACAACCATGACTGCAGGGGAGGCTGAATGTCAATGGGCTGACACTGTAACCCAGTTTGGTTAGCGTAAATGTTTCTGCTTTAGCCAGTTTATTTCTCAGAGGTGAAATAAAGACTTAGCCGAGATGTAGAGTGCATCTACTTTCATTTAATAGCAAGTTTTATTCCTTGCAAGGGAGTTCAAGAGCATTTCTGGATTCTGTTATTTATGTTTGGGGACTGGCAGTCTGTCACTGTAAACACTGGAAATAGCTGAAACGGGGCTTCATGTATATATATTCTCAACTCTTTGGCTGTGGCAAGGTCTAGCATGGAAGAGTAAAATTTTAAAATGTTAGGCTAAGGTTTAGGGTACTTCTTATTTTAACTGAATAACACAATATAAAGTTATGTTTCCATAAATCTTTGAAATTTTAAAATCAGGTATTTAGCTTTTTCTTTCAAGATTATAATAGTTCAGAATTAGTCATAAAAATAAAAAATTTTAAAGAAATAAAAATATCAAAATGTGAAATTACTAGGGAAAAACATTATAAGAACACATAGTAATAACTTTGGCAGTCCTCAAACTATTTGTTTAACTTATCACTGTCAACATGACGCTCTCAGATATTCCTCTATTTCTTCTTTCCCTTTCAACTTCCAAGATATTCTGTTTTTTCTCCAGAAATTAGTGAGCTGGAATGCTATCCATAGTAAAAAACCTGATTGCAGGCAATGTCTTACTGTGGATATCATGTGAGACTACTTAATGCATTACACCTTTCTTTTTATAATGTTTACTTCATATCATATACATATCAAATCAGTATTTCCAGGTTAAAGTTTTATATTGTGTATTTATTCAAAGTTCTCCTTTTAAAAAAAAGTTCTCTATTAAAATTCTTTTGAAGAGCTCAGAGTGTCTATAGGAAATCTCTGAACAATTTCCTATGGTAATTAATCTTGGCAATATCATGGAAAGAATATCCTTATTGCCTTTCTCATGAAACTCTTTTTCTAGAGAAACAACCTGAGGGTCTATTCTTAGCAGAACTCTTCTACCCAGCATAACAAATGTTATAGAGCTCATTCTGAATTGATAGATCTGTGTCTTGGCTCCAACAGTCAGCAGCTCTACTATTTGGGTAAATGTCTTAACCACTCCAAACTCCAATTCTTTGTTTTTTCAAGGAGAATAGTAATTATCAACCTATTAAGCTTTATATGAGGATTGATGTTTTATATGAGGATTATTTGTAAGATGTTTAATGCAGTGTCTGATACTTAGTGACTGCTAAATAAGTAATAGTTGTATATATTAAAACATTAGAAGGTTATATTAGCTTCAGGGACAGAAACATTTTGCTTGATACAAATGAGAAAATATATGCTATTAAGTTGTGTAAACTAAGAATTAGTTCTCAGGTTGAAAGTAAAATGATTATTTATTATTTATTAAAGTTGTTTTTCCTTAGATTATGTAGCAAAACAAAACAAAAATCTTAAGTGCTTATAGGAACTCTACTTACAAGTTACGCAATAAAATATCTTTATAAACTGTTCTTATTAACATAGATGACTTCAACAACTACATTAGGCAGTTTAATTCCACATAAAACAACTTAAAAGTTATTTTATTTTGTTGATATCATGACTGGATATATACACGCCATTTTAGCAAACCACTCCACAGTCATACTATGGTCCACTCTCCTAGTATGGCTTTCCCTCTGGAATTCTAAAATCCATTCTGCACGGGGTACACCCCAGACCTTCACCACTATTCCTACAACACCTGCCAAGCAACTGTCCCTTTTTCCACAGTGAAGTTTATCTCTGGCTTTGCAGAGATCATTCCACATATAAGGCATGGAATCATTCAACCTCTCACCTCCACAACTCTAAATGTTTCTCTATCTCCTCTCACCCTCACTTACTTTTTTCTTTTTCTCCCAGTCTCAAAAGATAAGAAGTACTTCAGCTTGTTCATGTACAGTTTCACCACTTGATGTCTGATTCCAGTTCCTCCTATCTCTTCTGGGACCTTGTCCCATTTCTTAGTCCAAAACAAACAAAGAAACCCATTATCTGTCTAGGCCCTTAGTTTCCCATCTAGCTTCTGTTATGTCTCTTTCTTTCATTTTCAATAAAGATCATGAATGAAAACGTCACCAAGGGTAATATCCACTTTTTTATATCCCTTCCTTCAAATAAACAATCTTATCCTCACCTCTTCTCTGAATCATCTGGTAAAACTCACCAGTATAGTCTTTGTGGCTTATTTCAATGATCAATGCTTAGACACATTTGGTATCTCCACTGCAGTTAACACTGTGATTGCTTCCCTTTTGAAACATCCCTTTCTTATTGCCCATGATAGCATTTCTCTCCCGTTCCTACTTTCTACTCCTAACTCAAGACCATTTGCTAGCTCTACTTTTTTAGATATGCCCTTAAAGTGTGATGTTTCTAAGGGTGCAATTCTTAGTTTACTTTCTGACTTTTCTATATACACATCATCTCACCCCCTTTCTTGATTCAGCTACTACCCATACTAAAATTTTTAAAAGGTATGTCTCAGAGTTTTCCTAAAATCATCATCCGTATGTACCACCACACAGAGGAACTGCACTTCAGATGTCCAATTGCAGGTATGACTTATAAACTACAAAATTAAATTTTCCACCTTTTCTAAAATACTACCAGGAAACAATAAGCCGAAAAGTACAAAAATCAGTACATCATATGTACATTATTTAAAATATGTCCACAGAAATATCCAATACTTTTCACCAGCATTTGGCAAACCATGTTAAAGGTGACAATTTATGTTTAATACAAATTTGAATTCAACTGCCTCAGGCAAAATATAGAAATGGAAGTTTTAGCCTCTACTTCTGATGGGGCCTTCTTTTGTGGATTTCCCAACACTTGAACTTCTTCAGTACACAATCACTCAGTAGATGGTTGAAATGAAATTTTATTGTTAATAATCTCTGTGCTAAAAATGCATTTTAAGATATCTTAATGTATGAATTACATTGAAGTTCGGTCATCAAATCACTTACAATAAAGAAAAAAATCCCAAGTCCTATTTTTTTCCACCATTCAGAATGAACCACTTACTTTAAAGAGGATTGTCTAATGAGAGGTTGATGCATGACTGGAGACAAATTTTTCCTAATAATTCGTTTTTCAATTGGGTTTTTTTACTTGTAATTTTTGGGAACACAATTAGAATAATGGTTCTTGAAAGTAATCTGATTTACATCATGCTATACTAAGCAGATTTTTTAAAGAAAATGTTTATTACAAGTTACTTTTCTAATGCTTTTTTTGACCTAAATTGAATCTCTGAATTTTGAATAGCATGACTTGCCAGTATAATGGAAGCGTGGCTTCCGTCATTTATGTAGCCACAAGCCCTCTGCAGAAGGAGAAAGTAAGTTGTATCGCCTTGCTCAGCTCAGTGAGGGATGAAGAATTGGAGACAAGTGATCAGTAAAATAGTCAAAGTTTGATACTTTTTTAAATACCCCTTTTATGAAAGAAGGGAACATTATTGTGTACTTGTCATAATTATACAGGAATTGGGCATATTATCTTTGCAGGGTCTGATAAAAAAAAGGAACACAGTTACTAAAGTGTAGATACCTCTAATGTTGACGCATATGCATAAATGCTTGCTTTAGCTAAGCTGCCTCAATTCATAAAGTGACACACACTTTAAACGCTTGCTAAGTATCTGTTTTCCAGCTTTGGAAAGTTTACTGATCAAATGAGAATGAGGTAGTGGATTTAATAAGAAATTTAATGAGCTACCTTTCCCTTCCGTTCTTCCCTCTACTAGAAATTCAGCTTTTGTTTTTGAGGTAACTGCTCTTGCTTTATTAATTTAGTATTTAATTCTGAAAATAGAAATAAGAGAGAAATCTGGCTGAATACTTGCCATCTTAATGATCGTCACCTGTTGATTTACCTGCTTTGGTGAATGGGGGTGGGGTTCCTTCTCCTAAATGCATCCCTTCTAAAGCTGGGGACTCCAAATGTAGATGTGGATAAGCTTTCAAGATGAAAGAAAAAGAAGATGCTGGACACTCACACATATATGATAGAGATGATCAGAGTCGGAAAGAAGACATCTTATAAAAATGATTTTGTTACAACATATTTTACATACATAATTATTGATATATGCATCCCTAGTAATCATGGTAGTCAAATCCAATGGACAGATCATTTCAGTAAATTCAAAATATCTGGTATTTTCTTAGTTTGCCATTTGATTCTACACATCAAGAGGACCTGATGTGGGCCTCAATTTTCCCAACTACGAAGTAGATAACTACCAACCAAAGAGTTATAGCTAAGGCTTAGAAAATAATTTTGATATGTTTTATCATGGCTGTCCTTTTCTGCCCATAATATTTATCAACATTTAATTAGCTAGTATACACAATTCATTTTTCTGTTAGTCTCCATGGAGACAACAAGGAACAAAGGTCATGGCTCCACAAAGCATTTCCTCAGGTAATTGCTCAATTTTCATAGCTCTCAAGCTGTTACTGTGAACAGTTAGGTTATGTCCCCTTAGGTTACCTATCATAGATATTTGCTAACTCATCCATTTCTAAATGACCTTAGAGAAGCTTTAGAAATTGGAAGCTATCTAAACTTCTGTAGTTTCACCAGTTCATATGTGAGTGGACTAGAACAAGGGAATTTCTTTAGCACATTGTTCATATATAAATTAAAACAATAGTCTTAATGATGAGGCCCATTTACTGTTTATTCCACCAAATAGTCACCTGTATTCTACTAACACAGGGCAGCATAAATCAAACATGGATTTCTTTTAGTGGGAGATGTGTGAAGAAGTTTGTTTTAACAAAGAAAGGGTGGTAGAGAGATCCCTCAAAATTATTATCTCATCTCTGAAAGTGCTTATTTTGACACATTCACATGGTTTCTTTAATTTCTCTATATGGACAATACAGGCCATAATTTCTAATATTCCTTCATAAATGTAAATATTCTAGACTTTAAATGGAACATTTGTTTATTAAGAATAAACTGCGAAAGCTTTCTCTTCAGCCTAGCATATCCCTGGCCTTGCTTTACCCTAACATGTAACTAAGATATGAAATATTCAATGTCACTTCTCAGGATCAGAAAGGTTTTTCATTGGTAGTTAATTAATGATTTACTGACAACTTATCATGAAGAAGTAACTTAATTAGAAGATCACTAGAAAAATTATAGACCCACCCTTTTTATTTGAAAATAAACTTGTGCTTGATAAAACTTTATGTGGAGAGCATTAGAATATTTTCTTTATACTGCTGAAGAATTTTTCTTCTTCTGTTGTGAGACTCACAACAAAATGACTAGCTTCTGGTTATGAGCCCAGCTGATGATTTTTTGTGTGTACCATTGTTTACACTTAAAAATTCATCTAGAGTAAGTAAACAGTCATTTTTAATTGAGAAAGGTAAAGCCGTATTTTTAACGTCACACAAATTGATTTCTTAACACTTGACAAGTCAAACTTCTTTGACTATTCTCTATCCCACTTATATTAACATAATAAAATGTACTATAAGTGCAGTGTATGAATAAAATGTATTTTTAACATTTGGATGAAATGCTTTCCAATAATAAATTGTGATGCACTTTGATATAATTAGTGTAGCTAGTTGGACCAGTAAATCAGATATTGTTACAGAGCTAATTATTCATTTTCATTCTTCTTCCTTCAAGTAATTCTTTTAACTAGAGGCCTATCTACAATTATGTGGCATTTTTCTTTGAATGTAGCAATGTAAGCCATATATCTTTAAGTAAATGTTGTAAATTAAAACAAGGAAGTTATAAAATATCTTAAAGTGAAGATCAGAATTACATTTGTCTCAGAATGGAAAATATTATATTTATATTATTTATTCCTAAAATTTCAATTAAAATTTCAGGATGCATGCACTGTGATAGCACTTTGTTTTTTGTCAACTTAAAAATTCCACTCTAATTTCATTCTAAATTCTCGCCCTCAATTTTAAAATAAAAGAAAAACAGCATTTTTTTTTCTTCACAGTTGATAAATAATTAGACAGAAATTATATTGGTGAATCTGCACAACTCAAAAAAAGCTACCCATTAGCTTTCCCATGACAAGGAAATCTGTCAGGAGACTATTCACCTTCAATGTCCGTAACCCTGGCAAGAGAAAATCACCTACTTTCAAATTAAATTTAACCTTTCAGAGCATTAATTATTTATGCAACAATTTCCTTTCGTAGTGCTGAAGTACAGTATTACTCACATGCTTTGACTTTCATGACAATGAATAATTACAAAATGGGGGCTGTGGTTGAATTGGTTTTAGGGAGTTTCTATTTCAGTTCTTTTAACTACATGGTACTGATAAAAACCAAATGCTTTCAGCATTAGAAACTTCTAATCAAATAGTATTTTGCATGAAAATTATAATAATGTAAAATGATAATGATACCTGAAATGTTAATTTGTATTTAATAGATTTTTTTTTTACACACAGGGTAATCAAATTAAAACTTAATAAGTCAAATATAAAGTTCAAATTGTAAAAAAAAAGTATAATAGCTTTTATGAAGTAAACCATTACTGTCATTTTTTGGCATACTCATAATTTGTTCAATTTACTGAGCCTAGTTTTCTTACTGTTCCAGACTGGAACCACTTCAGTGAAAATGATAATTTGGTGTCTAAATTACCAAGTCTGGATCTCAACTAATCTCATTTCTGGGGCCTTATGCCCAGAGATTCTGAATTTTGATTAGCTTGGGGAGGGAATCAGGCATTGGTGCACCAAAGCTCCTAGTTTATTCTAATATGCAATCAGTACTTTAAGTTCTTTTAAGAGAGGGTTCTCAGCCTTGTTGCACTTTGGAAAGCTCTGGAAAACTTTTAAAAAATATGGATGTTTGGGTCCTACCTCCAGATATTCTAATTTAACTATTCTGAGCCGTGGCCTGAGCATCACGGTTTTTAAAGTTCTCCATGGGCTGAAATGGCCATCTGCCAGCAGTCACCAGCAAATTCTAACACACTTTTTATTCTTGTGATCCAGATGTGAACCAGCTGTTTCAACCTACTGTTACAACTGCATCTGGAGCTTGTCACTCAATCTCTTTTTGGCATCGCCTCTTGCACTCTGCCTTATCTTCATTTTTGGCACCTCTCAAGTGTGATTTATGTTCTCCCCTTGAAATCTTGGGAAACATCCTCTCCTTTTGACTTAACCTGGGGCTCCCTTTCATGTAATGCTTGCCTCCCACATGGATGCATAGGTAGTACACCAATCAGATTTTGCAGGTTCCCACCAAACATGAATAGGACAAAATAGACAGAGGCTGGTCCTCAATCATGAAAACTCAGTGTGGCAGGCTTGGGACAACTCTGGGGAACTCCTATTGTAATTCAACTCCTGAAGAATCCCTGAACCACTCTTTTAATCAGTTCCTCAGCAAAACTTGACAAATACATCCATGCATCCCTATAGACACAATCTTTTACTTCCCAGTTCTATAGCCTCCACTGCACTATAGAAAGAAAGATACTTCTTAATTTGGTAAATTGCTCTTATATTGTCCAATCTCCCCATGTGTTTCCTTCTACTCTTCATCGATTTTCTCTTTCAATCCCAGAACCTATAACTGACATTCTGTTTTTTTAATTCACAGATATATATTTTACCAACTAGTTGGAATAACCTGTTTAGTTTTAGTTTCACTTTATTTAAACAATACATTACTAAGTTGCTTTTAGTTTTTGTCGTTTTCAGCCTTTTCTCTTCATACATTCTGCAGCTACCGTGGAGAATACTGAAATTTACGTTCATTAAAGCTTCAAAACCTAATCTCTGTACTACACTGCCGAATAGCATAGTCACAATGGAACTGCGAGGGAGTCATTCAGCAACTGAAATACTCATCATGTAAGCTTTGTACGTTCATGCTGAATATAAAATTCATTGAAATACTGAATTATACAGCTCTAGATTATAGTCTGTCTCCTACAATTTCTTTCAGTGAATGTGAAATTATTGACTCCTCCTGGAGTCATAACAAGTTGAGGAAGTAATTCAGTCTTTATAGTGAAAAACAATTAATGAGGTGATTTTTTGCTATTTTGTGAAAAATGAAAAAAATAAAGCATTACTTCTTGATTGTGGAGAAAGACGTTCTTCATTTTTTGTTTTTTATGTAAGACAATACACTAAACAGTGATTGACCAGGATTTTTATATCTTTCATGTTACTTATTAATGATTAAATAACAAGGTGAAAAGTTGTTTCATAATTCAAAAAAGCAGTCTAACTAAAATGGTTGCCTTTCTATAAACTGTTGGATCAATATATTGATAGCTGTATAAAATTAGTAATGTGATTCTTTTTTCTATAAAGTTGCAATGGGTGTGGTAGCTTCTTGATAGTATAATAATCAAGCTCTTTCTGTGTATGAATTTTGCCAATATTTCAACACCAAATTCTTTAATTCTACAAACAACTTCGATTTGGAAGAGACTAAACTCATATAAATCCAATTTTGTAAATTATTTGTTGACTAACAGAGTCAAAAATAATATATAATAAAACTACATAATATATTAGGTATATGTACAGTACTTACTATTGTAGAGTTGTATAATATGTAATACAATTAGATATAATCATTTTAAGGGAGGTAAAAGCACATAGATTTAGGTAGTAGTGTGCTGATAAACGGATGAAGCTGGCTCTCCATAAAAATATATACATATGTGCATACACATATTATAAATTTTACACATAAAAACTTTGTGCAGCACACAATATACAAATAATAAAATATACAGTACTCCTTATTCTAAATTCCATACAGGAAATTGATTTTCCCAGTATGTTTTCATCAGTTTTTGCTAAACTCTTGTATCCATAGCCACTACGGTTGCCAAGTCATTAATGAATATAATTTTGACAAATGTTGGTGGATATTTTTATTTACCTTAATGAGCAAGATGAAAGTGAAACATGACATGCATTAAAATGTCACTTTTATCCATGATGTAGGGACTTGGCTGAAATAGATAAGTTTTTTCAAATAATAAAAGAATAATTTTTATTCTTTTGTATTATTCTCAATATAAGAGCCAAAGTCACAACACACTTTTAAATTTCAACTGCATTTTTAACATTTTTTCCATTGCTTTCATGAGTCCAGAGCAGGGTTTTTGCAAACTTCTTAAAGGGCCATATAGTATATAATTCAAGCTTGCTAGCCATATGATTTTTGTTGTGACTACTCAACTCTGTTATTGGAGCACAAAAGCAACCAGCATGCCTAGGTTCACAGTAACACTTTTATGTATAAAAAACAGGCAGTTGACCCACAGGTGGTAGTTTACAGACCCCAGTTTAGACATGAATAAAACAATAAATCAAGTCCTGATTTGTGGAATTTGCTTACTTCAGTGGTGTAAATACTCCCACCATGGCCAATTTCAAGCTACCAAAGTGACTTCACTGAAAGGGGAGTTGAAAAGAGAGGCTCAGAATATCATATAGTATTTCAAACATACAGATACAAAAGGTGTAGAGCATAGAGAATAGTAAAGTGTAGTAACAATATTAGGAAACAGTAAGTTTTTAGTATTTATTACCTTTGTTTTTAATTTATTTTTGATATATATATGTGTTTGTGTATATATATATATATATATATATATATATATATAGAACCAGTTTGTACTTATAAAATTCCTGAAAATTTAATAATCTGCTCTGTGAGACAATATAAACCAGCTCCAGAAACCATTGGTTTTTATACTTGGTAATATATAATTTAAAAATCACATATTTAAGTAGTCCAATATCTATAAATAATTATAAATATTCCTTAGACGTTGTTCTCAAAATTTTTGACAAGGCATATGTTCACTAGTTGACCGTCAACAGCTTTTATGTAAAAAAATATTATTAGCGTTAGTTGCAGTAATAATATCAGTACATATAGAGATCTTTCTGAAGACAAACACTGGATACATGCAAACAGAGTCAAACATTAGACATTATGTGTGGACTATAATCTTTATGTTCTTCAAAAGTAAAAGACAACTCTAGGGAAAGAGCACTGACCATGAATGAATATTCTCAGGAATTCTATTTTCAGTTTTGCAACTGATAAAATAGTTTCACCTTTTTTTGTTTCCAACCATTTAATTTTTATTTATTTTTGGCTGCGTTGGGTCTTCGTGGCTGCGTGCGGGCTTTCTCTAGTTGTGGCGAGCGGCGGTTGCTCTTCGTTGCGGTGCACGGGTTTCTCCTTGCGGTGGCTTCTCTTATTGCGGAGCACAGGCTCTAGGCACGCGGGCTTCAGTAGTCGTGGCTCACAGGCTTCAGTACTTGTGGCTTGCGGGCTCCAGAGCGCAGGCTCAGTAGTTGTGGTGCACAGGCTTGCTTGCTCCGCGGCATGTGGTATCTTCCTGGGCCAGGGATCGAAACCGTGTCCCCTGCATTGGCAGGCGGAGTCTTACCCACTGCACCACCAGGGAAGTCCCTAGTTTCACCTTTTGACACCTCCCCCATGCACAAGGTAAAGATTATGAGCCTTGACATTTGTCTTCTTCACAAGGGTATCATAAGAATAAGTGAAACAGTATCCAAACAGTGTGCTTACCTATTTAGTAAAAAGACATTTTCCTAAAAACAAAGAAAAGAGACTTTTAAACTCCATGCACAATATGACCTAGTGTTGAAGTTTAATTGTGGCATTGAATAGGCCTGATGGTTTACTGTAAATACACAACAGGAATTCAGATGCTGAGCTGTGCTGGCAATTCTCCTGATTCTATTCCAGTCTCTTAATGCCATCCTGTTGAGCACAACCTTATGGTGACAGTAAGCGTGGTTTGACAGAGGGTCCTGCATAGAAGATGCATGACCTTTGACTCCTATATGCTAAACTTTGCTTTAGATAATCCTTCATGGACTGACCTTTTAGATTACCTGTTGTAACTTTGACTTTACAGTGCAAATATAAATGTGCCAACAATAGTATGAGGTAGATAATATTCAGTCTACATGTATGGGGAAATGAAAGGATAAACACAAAGCCCTTTGTTTGCTAGCTGAAGAAGAAAACCTACAATCCAATATGAGTATTTGTAAAATGATCTTCAGCTTATTTGAAAATGAATATATGAAAATCTGAAAAGCAAGGGATATTCAATTTTCAGAAGTAAAGTGCTTGGTAGAGAAGACTTTACTAAGAAAAAAGGATGAAACATTCTGGTTTCTAAATAATTTCTTTGTCAGCTTCTATGTTTAGGGATTTATGGAACAATTCCCTCAACTCCAAATTCTAATAAGTTTCTTTGGAGAAAATGAAACAAGCAAAGCAGATACTCTGAAAGGAATTAAGAGAACTCAAGAAGGCAACGTGCATGGAATCAACTCTTCTTAACATTTTGTTTCTTGTTTTAGCCTTTAGGCCCTGCTAGAAAAGCCTCACATGTAATCTGTTTTATAATAAATTTCCATTACCAGCATTGCCAACCAAGGAAATCAATTATATTTTGAAGTAGAGTTAATAGAGTAATAGTATCTATAAAGTAATCCCATTTTTAAAAAGTAAAAATATTTATAAAATACTGGGGAATGGGGGGTGTACTTTCAAAAAGTTTGAGAAGCTCAAAAATATTCAATCTAATGTGATCAACCTGATATCCTGAAATAGATTTTTAACTTTTTCATATCTTTGCAAGAAAGCAAAGTAGATTCTGATAAAAAGTAAATTGGATAAATCTAATTTATTCAGGAAATCTGAGATTGTTTGATGATACATCTCATCTTTGTGCTGTTAGGAGAGATTTTGTGCATGAATATGTATTGTGTATGTCTAAAATAGTAAGACCGTAGGTTTATATATATTATTTCATCTAAAGAGGCAACATAATGTATTTGTATTGCTATTCTGTCTATTGCCTTTATGATTTAAGTTGCAAATAATCATTATAACTTATCTGGTGGACAATTATTTGATGTCTCTCAAAATAGCTAAATAGAAATCACATTGATAATGAGGCCTAATTTGGTCAATATGTGTCTGGGCCAAGTAGCCTTGTTTTCCATTCATGTCCACAAGGTCTAGTCACTCCATCTAATCTACATAGTAATGATAAGAGTGATGATGAATAACACGAATTTTCACAATATGTTCAAATTTTTAATTCAGTTACTCTCTAGCCTACTGTACATTGATATTTTCTTAGGATATTAAAAAAAAAATCCAATGTTGAAGCCATACCCCAGGTCAACTGAAAGAAAATCTCTGATGGGGGGTTCAGTCATCTGCTTTCTTTAAATCTTCCAGAAATGACTATAATATGCAACCAGTGATAAAAACCATTGTGCTAGCCCTATCAATAGTTGATTCATATACATGTAATAAATAGCATGGGAAATGAATGTCCAACCAGGGACCACAGTTCCTAACCCACTCTTCCTTCCCTCTTAACCAGTTTCTACCAATAGAATGGAAGTAGAAGTAATATATGCCTCTGACCCAAAGTAGGTAACCTAGGGGTTTGCTTTGTATACTTCCTCTTTCCCTGTGGCCAGATATAAATGTCCTAGATAACTGAGGTCCCATAGAATGGAAAAAATGTGAGTCCCCAAATAACCACTGAGACAGTCATCCACAAAAGAGAAGAGTCATTTTGATTTTAACTGAGCAAGAAATAAATGTATCCACTTACACTATTGAGACTGGGATATTTTTGTTAAAGCAGTTGATATTCCTTCAATTCACAGAGTCCTTAATGGTGGCTAAAGAGCCATTATCTATCCAACCTTGGATCTCCTTTGTCAACGAGAAATCTTATTAAATATTGCCAAGAAGTTTATAAAAATCTAAACCTTGACCTGATTAAAAATGCAATTAAAATTATATACACAAAGTATATTAATTTTTCCTAATTTTCTTTAGAGGAATGAAGTGATTTATATTAGATAATTTAAAGTTAAAAACTTATATATGTAACAAAACTGGATAATTTTTATATTTATACACTAACTTTATACTTATATACATGTTCTATATAATTATGTTGGATGTGCATATATAACACTGTGCATATTATGCTGATCATAGGTCTCTAAGAGTTTAATTTTTAAAAATTTGTTAATATGTAAAATATATTTATTAAAAAATATATATACAGATAAATTGACAAATAGTTTTAGACTTCGATAGGTAAAGAATGCCAAATTTTTAAAAGCACCAAGAGAAAAACAAGTTGTTATGTACAAGGGAACCCCCATAAGACTATCAGATATTTCAGCATAAACTTTGCAGACCAGGAGGGAATGGCATGATATATTCAAAGTTCTGAAAGAAAAAATTGGCCAACCAAGAATACTCTGCCCAGCAAAAGTGTCCATCAGTATTAAAAGAGAGATAGAGTTTTCTAAACAAGCAAAGGGCTAAAGGAGTTTAGAATAACTAGATTGGTCTTAGAAGAAATGGTAAAGGGATATCTTTAAGCTGAAGTGAAAAGGGCACTAATTCACAACAAGAAAACATATGAAAGTATAAATCTCGCTGGTAAAGGAAAATATATAGTTAAAATCAGAATAATGTTGAATGGTGGTGGGGTAGTCACTTATAAATCTAGTATAAAGGTTGAAAGACAAAAATAGTAAAAATAACCCTAACTACAAAAATTTGTTAATGGAGACACAAGATAAAAATATGTAAATTGTGAGTGGTAGAAATGTTTTACAATGCATTCAAACTTAAGTTGTTATTAAGTTAAAACAGACTGTTATAAATATAAGATACATCATGTAAGCCTCATGGTAATCACAAAGCAAAAATGAATACTAGATACACAAAAGAGAAAAAGAAAGGAATCCAAGAATACCAGTGCAGAAAATCATCAAATCACAAAGAAAGCAAGAGAAGGAGAAAGTAACATAGGAATTACAAAACACTAAGAAAACAAGTAAAATGGCAATAAGGCCATACCTATCAATAACTACTTTAAATGTAAATGGATTAAGTTATCCAGTCAAAAGACACAGAAGAGACTCAATTCAGCTTTAAGGACACACACATTAAAAGTGAAGAAATGGAAAAAGATATCCTACGCAAATGGAAACCAAAAGAAGTTTGGGGTATTTACACTTATATCAGACAAAATAGACTTTAAGACAAATACTGAAATGAAAGACAAGATTGTAAATAATAAAGTGGTTGATCTAACAAATGATATAACATCTGTAAATTTTTATCTGCCCAAAATAAAAGCATCTAAATATATTAGCCAAATATTAACCATCTAAAGTGGGAAATAAACAGCAATACAATAATAGTAGGAGACTTCAATACTCCACTTTCATCAATGGATAGGTCATCCAGACAGAAAATCAACAAGGAAACATTGGACTTGAACCATACTTTCAACCAATAAACCTAGCAGACATATACAGAACAGTCCACCCAACAGCAAAAGAATACACATTCTTAAGTACACTTGGAACATTCTCCAGGATAGCTCATATGTCAGGCCACAAAACAAATCTTAATACATTTAAGAATACTGAAATCATATCAAGCATCTTTTCTGACCATAATGGTATGAAACTAGAAATCAATAACAAGAAGAAAAACTGGGAAATTTGCAAATATGTGGAGACTAAACAACATGCTACTGGACAAAAAAAGGAATCAAAAGAATAATTAAAATATATCTTGAGAACAATGAAAATTAAAATATAACATACCAAAACCTATGGGATGCAGCAAAGCAGTTCTAAGAGGGAAGTTTACAGTAATAAATGCCTACATTAAGAACAGGAAGAATCTCAAATAAAAAACCTAACTTTACATCCTAGGAAACTAGAAAAAGAACAATCTAGGCCCAAAATTAGTAGAAGGAAGGAAATAACAAAGATTAGAGTGGGAAATAAATGAAAGAGAGGCTAAGAAGACAATAAAAAGATTAATGAAATTAAAAGCTGCTTTTTTGACAGTAAAAAGAATAAACAGATCTTAAGCCAGACTCACCATGAAAAAAAGAGAAAGGACTCAAACGAAATCAGAAATGACAAAGGAGGCATTACAACTGATGCCACAGAAATACAATAGATCTTAAGAGTCTACTATGAACAAATATATACCAACAAATTGCACAAACTAGAAGGTGCATATAAATTTCTAGAAATGTACAACCTACAAATGTTGAATCAGGTAGAAATTGAAGTAGATTAATTACTAGTAATTGAGTAGATTAATTACCAGTAAGGAGATTGAATCAGTAATCAAAAACCTCCCAACAAACATAATTCCAGGGCCAAATGGCTTTACCAGTGAATTCTACCAGACACTTAAACAGTAATAAATACCAATCTTTCTCAAACTATTCAGAAGCATAAAAGAAGAAAACGGCCAAACTTATTTTACAAGGCCTGTGTTATGCTGATGCCAAAACCAGACAGAAACACCACAGAAAAAGAAAATTGCAGGCCAGTAGCCCTGATGAACATAGATGCAAAAGTTTTTAGCAAAATACTAGCAAACTGAATTCAACAATACATTAAAAGCATTAAAAGCCATGATTAAGTGGGATTTATTCCAGGGATACGGGGTGTTTCAGCCTCTGCAAATCAATGTGATATACCACATTAACAAAATGAAGGATAAAAATTATACCATCATTTCAACAAATATAGAAAAAGCTTTTGACAAAATTTAACATATTTTCATGATAAAAACACTCAACAAAATGCGTATAAAGGGAATGCACCTCAACATAATAAAGGTCATATATGACAAGCCCACAATTAACGTCATACTCAACAGTGAAAAACTGAAATCTTTTCTACTAAGATCAAAAATAAGCAAGGATGCCCACTCTTGCCACTTTTATTTGATATAGTATTGGAAGTCCCAGACAGAGCAATTAGGCAAGAAAAAAAGCCATCCACATCTGAATGGAAGAAAAAATGTTGCTATTTGCAGATGACATGTGCAAACAAACCAACATTCCTCCAAAAAAACTGTTAGAACTAAAAAATGAATTCAGTAAAGTGGCAGGAAACAAAAATCAATATATAAAAATCAGTGGCATTTCTATACACTAATAACAAACTATGAGAAATCTCTTTTATAATTGCATCAAAAACAATAAAACATTTAGGAATAAACTTAGACAGGAGGTAAAAGACCTGTGCACTGAAAACCATATGACATTGTTGAAAGAAATTGAAGAAACAAATAGAAAGATATCTATATACATGGACTGGATAAATTAATGTTGTTAAAATGTCCATACTTTCAAAGCAATCTACATATTCATTGCAATCCTATCAAAATTCCAACGGCATTTTTCACAGAAACAGAACAAATAATCCTAAAATTTGTATGGAACCACAAAAGACCCGAAATACTCAAAGCAATCTTGAGAAATAAGAACAAAGCTGAGGGCTTCACATGTCTCAATTTCTAACCATTTTACAAAGATATAGTAATTAAAACAGTATGGTATTGGCATAAAAACAGACAGATCAATGGAACAGGATAGAGAAGCCAGAAATAATGTCACGTATATATGGCCAATTACTTTACAACAAAGGAACCAAGAATATATAATAGGGAAAGGATATTATCTTCAATAAATGTTGTTGGGAAAACTGGATAGCCACAGGCAAGAGAATGGAACCAGACAAAAATCTTACACCATACACAAAAATCTAAGAGGATTAAAGACTTAAATATAAGACTGAAACCATAAAACTCCTAGAAGAAAATATAGTCAGTAAACTCTTTGACATGAGTTTTGCAACAATTTTTCTGAATCTGATACCAAAAACAAAGGCAACAAAATAAAGAAGTGAGAGTACCTCAAACTAAAAAGTCTCTGCACAGCTAAGGAAACTTCCAGTAACATGAAAAGGCAACCTTCTGAATAGAAGCAAACGTTTGCAAATTATATGTCAGATATGGGGTTAGTGTCCAAAATATATAAAGAACTCATATGACTCAATAGCAAAAAAAACACAAACAAACAAAATCCAATTAAAAAATGGGCAGAAGATCAGAATATTTTTTCAGAAAAAGACAGATGGCAAACAGGTACATGATAATGTGCTCAACATCACTAATTATCAAGGAAATGCAAATCAAAACCACCATGAGATATCACCCCATACATGTTAGAATTGCTATCATCAAAAGGACAAGACATAATTAGAGTTGGGGAAGATCTGAAGAAAAGGAAACCATTGTGCACTATTGGTGGGAATGTAAATTTGTGCAGTCAAATGGAAAACAGTATGGAGATGCCTCAAAAATTAAAAATAGAAATATCATATGATCCAGCATACTCACTTCTGGGTATATATCCAAAGAAAATGAAATCATCATCTCAAAAAGATATATGCATCCCAATATTCATTGTAACATTATTTACAGTAGCCAAGACATGAAAATATCTTAAGTGTCCAGGGATGAATAAATAAATAACTTGTGGGATATGTGTGTGTGTGTGTGTGTGTGTGTGTGTGTATACATATCTATCTATATAGATAGATATCCAGCCATAAAAATAACCCTTGAGGGCATTATGCTAAGTGATATAAGTCAGACAGAGAAAGAAAAATACTTTATAATATCACTTATATGTGAAGTCTAAAAAGAAAAGAACTCATAGATACAGAGAACAAATTGGTGGTTGCCTGAGGTACAGAGGTGGAGAATGGGATTGGGTGAGATGGGTGAAGTTAGTCAAAAGGTAAAAGCCTCCCTTAAAAAAATAATGCCAAATTTATTCATAACTATAATTAGAGAAAAGTAGAAAACAAGTACATAAGTTCTAAACTTATAGAAGCTTAAATGTAGAATAATGTAAATCATTGAATTAACATCAAAGAAGTTGGAAGAGTAAGAAAAATTGAAGATATAGGACAAACACTTTTGTTCATATAATGCTTATTTTGGTCCAGGAACTTACGTAGAAACTTTATAAATATTAAAATACAAAGTAGGATAGTAGGTATAGACCCAAATGGACAACAATTTCAGTAACTGTTCATGAACTAAATGCTTCCATTAAGAAACTATATATGTTTAGAAAATAAGAATCACACTTCTAAATAAAACACAATGACAAAAATTTTTAAATGAATTCTTATAAAGGTATAACACACCACTGTGTGTGGAAGGTGACTACATCACACTTTAAAGGAAAATTTGTATCCTCAAATAATTTTTCTGAAAATAATCCAGAAGTTTAAAGCTTAATGAACAATAATATAACATAAAAAGTTAGAAAAAAGTATAGCAAAACAATCTCAAAGAATATAAAATGTAAGAAGTAATAAGGATAGAAGCAGAAATTAATGATTTTTAAATGCAAATTTACACTAGAAAGGATTAACAAATTCAAACTTGAAAAAGACAAATAAGAGGGATAAACCTTACTTAAATTTGATAATACAGAAAACAGAAGATGCATAATAACTAATATCTGGAATGAAGAGGAAGATAGCATTGAAGATGCAACCAAAATTGGAAGCAATTAAATCATTATTTATAGCTTTATGACCAAATTTTGACAATTGAGGTAATTAAAAAATCTTAACAAATAAAACTGAGAAAATTTACTCAAAAAGAAACAGGCTACCTGAACAGTCTCAAGTATTCAATGTTTTGATTCAGTATCTTTCCTGAAAATGACAGGACCCTTCCTCTCCCTTCTCTTCACATGTTGTTGAACCCCTGCTGCCCAAGTACTCAAACAGCGTTCTAGAAGAGAAGGTGGCTATAGAGTAGCATCAGACTTTATGAGAGTGACAAATAAATTTTTATTTTATTAAGTTGCTAAGATTTGGGGTTTATTAGAGAAATGCCTGTATCTTGCTTAACTTACTGATATCTTGGTTCCTGTTACAGGTAAAATTCAACCTCTAAGGGATACAACAGCAGTATAGGTGCGCTTACCATGCCATAGAAGCCCAACATTATTTTCAGAGAACCATATTCCCTTATAGATTTCTGCTCTTCCATTTTTAAAAGGGGTCCCCATTCTCATGTTTGCAAAATGGTAGCTGGTATTCCAGCTGTCATAGCTGCATCTCATTACAAAGAAGACTATATATAAAAGTGAAAAGGCCACAGGGAAAAGCCAATGAATCTTCAAAGAGATTTTAAGGAAATTGCACCTAATGACTTTCTTTTATATTTCAATGACCCAAACTTTGTTGTGTGGCCACATTTATCCACCTGGGAGACACAGAAATGCTGTATTTTAGCTAGGCACACCTTTCCATCCAAAGAAAATTGTGATTGTTAATATGAAGAAGAGGATGATGAATTTTGGATAGGCCAATTAATAGTCTGTGCCAAATGGCACTTTCTAACATGTATCAAAATGCGTCTTTCAAGAAGGACTATATATTAATCATCTTTGCATTATCAACAATTGGCAAATAGCATACATAAAAATTATACGGAATGTGGCCAAGATGGTAGGAGACCCTGAGCTCACCTCCTCTCATGGGGACACCAAAATTACAACTATTTACTGAGCAACTATCTACGAGAAAGACCTGAAAACTAATAGAAAAGATATTCCATAACTAAAGATAGGAAGAAGGAACCGCAAATAAAGTCAAGACCCACATCCTCAGGTAGGCGACCCACAAATGGTAAGATAGTCACAACTACAGAGGTCTTCCAGAAATGGTAAGATAATCACAACTGCAGAGGTCCTCCCCAAGGAGGGAGGGGGCTGAACCTCACATCGGGCTCCCTAGCTTGGGAGTCCTGCACAGGGAAGATGAGCCCCCAGAAGATCTGACTTTGGAGGCTAGTGGAACGTGCATACAGGAGGGCTGGAAGGCTGTAGGAAATGGACTTCACTCTCAAGGGGTGCATGCAAAATCTTACATGCTACAAGTTCAAACAGAGACAGTAATTTGAAAGAAGTCTAACTCACTTGCTGATCTTGGAGAGCCTCTCAAAGAGGCAGAAGGCAACTGGGATTCTCCCTGGGGACAGAGACTCTGGAGGCTGCCATTTTTGGTCTGTCCATCAACAAGTGTTGTCCCTAGCGGATCCCAGAGCCTCCCCAAGACCTGGCCCCAGCTACCAGTAGGATGGCACCAGCCATGGGACTCCTGTGTCACACAGCCAGCTGCCCTGGGACTGGGACGTGGCCCTGCCCACTAGCAAGCAGCCACCACACAAGGAAGAGTATAGCAACAATCTGGGCTGGGGTACCCTGGTTACCAGTGTACCCCCAATATTTGGTCCCATCACAATGGAAGAGTCCATGCAGCCCACAGAGAGCACCCTTAGAGCATATAGCTCTAGTGACCAGAGAGGAGAGGGCTACTGGGTCCCACAGGACATTTCCTACATAAAACCACTTCACCAAAATCAGGAAACATAACCAACCTACCTAATACATAGAAATAAAAATAGAGTTGGTCTTAATCAGGAGACAGAAGAATATATTCCAAATGAAGGAACAAGAGAAAACCTCAGAAAAAGAACTAAATGAAGTGGATATTAGCAATCTATTTGATAAAGAGTTCAAGATAAAGATTATAAAGATGCTAAATAAATGTGGGAGAAGAATGAACACAGTGAGAATTTTAAAAAAGAGTTAGAAAATATAAAGAATCAAGCAGAGTTGAGAATACAATAGAAATAAAAAATACACTAGAAAGAATCAACAGTATTAAAGATGATACAGAAGAGCAGATTAGCAAACTGGAAAACAGAATGGTGAAGATCAACCAAGTTGAACAGAAAAAAGAATTTTATAAAATGAATCTAATTTAAGGGACATCTGTGACAACCTCAAACATACTAACATTCATATTATTGAGGTCTAGAGGGAGAAGAGAAAGGGGCAGAGAACTTACTTGAAGAAATAATAGCTGAAAACTTCCCTAACCTGGGAAAGGAAACAAACATCCAGGTCTAGGAAGCACAGAGTTCTGAACAAGATAAACCCAAAGATGTCCACACCAAGACACATTATAATTAAAAATGGCAAAAATTAAAGATAAAGAGAGATTTTAAAAGCAGCAAGAAAAGCAACTAGTTACAAAGAAGGGAACTTCCATAAGATCCCAACAGCTGACTTCTCAGCAGAAAATCTGCAGGCCAGAAGGGAGCGCCTTAGTCAAAGTGATGAAAGGAAAAAACCTACAACCAAGACTACTTCACCTAGCAAGCCTATTATTCACATTTGAAGGAGAGATGAAGAGTCTTACAGAAAATCAAAAGCTGAAAGAGTTCAGCACCACAAAATGAGCTTTATAAGAAATGTTAGAGGGAATTCTTTAAGCAAAAAGAAAATATCACAACTAGAACTATTTAAATAATGAAAGGAAAAAATCTCTTTGAAAAGGCAAATATACAGTAAAGGTAATAGTGTTGAGAAAACTGAACAGCTACATACAAAAGAATCAAACTAAATTACTTTCTCACACCATATACAAAAATAAACTCAAAATAGATTAAAGACTTAAATATAAGAATGGAAACCATAAAACTCCTAGAAGAAAACATAGGCAGTAAGTATACTCATTGGCATCAGTCCTAGCAATAGTTTTTTGGATATGTCTCCTCAGGCAAAGAAAACAAAAGAAAAAATAAACATATGGGACTACATCAAACTAAAAACCCTTTTCACAGTGAAGGAAACTAGCAACAAAACAAAAAGACAGACTACTGAATGGGAGAAGATATTTATAAATAATGTATTAGATAAGGCATTTATATCAAAAATATACAAAGAACTAATACAACTCTGTATCAAAAAAGCAAATAACTCAGTTTAAAAAATGGGCAGAGGACCTGAATAGACATTTTTCCATTGAAGACATACAAGTGGCCAACAGACACATGAAAATATGCTCAACATCACTAATCATCAGGGAAATGCAAATTAAAACCACAATGAGGTACCACTTCATACCTGTCAAAATGGCTATCATCAAAATACAACAAATAAGTTTTGTCAAGGACATGGTGAAACAGGAACACTCCTGCACTTCTGGTGAGATGGTAAATTGGTGCAGCCACTATGGAAAACAGTATGGAGGTTCCTCAAAAAATTAAAAATTGGACTGCCATATAACCCAATAATTTCACTTCTGGGTATTTATCCAAATAAAAACGCCTAGTTCAAAAAGATATATATGCACCCCAATGTTCATTGCAGCATACTTGCAATAGCCAAGATATGGAAGTAACCTAAGTGCCCATCAATAAATTAATGGATAAAGAAGATGTGGTATTATATTCAATAGAATATTACTCAGCCAATAAAGAAGCGAAATCTTGCCATTTTCAACAGCATGGATGCATCTAGAGGGTATTATCCTAAGTGAAATAGGTCAGACAAAGACAAATACCACATGATCTCACATGATCTCATATATGGAATCTAAAAGACAAAACAGTCAAAACAAAATGAAAGCAGACTCACAGATACAAAAAACAAATGGGTTGTTGACAGAAGGCAGGGGAGGGAGGGAAGTGGATGGGTGAAAAAAGTGAGGAGGATTAAGGGGTACAAATCTCCAGTTATATAATAAATAAGTCACAGGGATATAATATACAGCATGTGGAATATGGTCATTAAAAATTAAAATAGAAACCCTGGGAAATAAAGGAAAAATACATATGATGTATTACCTATTAAGTTAACAGCATCAGAAGCACCTACTTGAAGATACTATAACCATGTACTTAACTCATGATATTTCCTTATTTTCTATTACTATTTTGCTCTGAGTCAAAAATGATACCATAGAGATCCATGTTCAAATCTGGATTTTAATACTTTTTATATTTTTTCTTAATTGAGCAACATAAGTCAAACTAAAAAACCTCTCTAAGGTTTATTTTCCTCACCTATAAACCAGTGTGATAAGATCTACCTGAAAGGACTGTTGAAATAATTAAATACGACACTACGTGCAAGGTGCTTAGAAAATGCCTGACACATGATAGTACTAAGTAATAGTATTTTAAGCATTAATCCCATAGCTGAGAGAAGATATTTAGCTTTCTCTTCACTCTTTTTTATTCAAAATTTTTGACTGGAAATAAATCATTTAAACTATTATTGTAAAATAGTATCTAGTAAATAAACAAATTCATTTTTCATTCCTGATATTTTTTATAAAGACAAGTTTTTACACTAGAATGAATACTAGCATTGAGTCATTTTGTTGATATTTCTTCCTCCTGATGGAAGACAATTTGAAAACAACTGAGAGTGTAATTAACATATATAGTCCATCAGATAACAAAATATCTTCAAATAATGTTTACCGTATAATAATATCTACTGTGAGGAAACTTTATATTTATTTCTAATTTAAATCCCACGTGCTCTAGTTTGTGGGACAAACTTATTTGTTCCTTGTGTGTTTGTTCTTTGTATATTCTTAGTGGAGTGAGTAAACAGGTGCCCTTAATGTTGGAGAGAAAAATGAAAACCATCATTTGAATAAAACAAGAAATATTTATAAAATAGTGTATATAAAGAGTGAATAATATGTTAGTAGGAAAACAGTAGGTACCTTCCCATTATATTTGTTTTTTAAAAGGCTTTTACAAATTCATAAGACGTCTAAAGTTGCTAAATAAACACCAATAAAAATAGGTTCATGTAGTGGAAAGAGTAGGCACAATCATTCCTAATAAGGTAAGAGATTCAGCAATCTCTAACACCTTATTCATCCTCTTGGACACAGGGGATGGTCAGGTAATTGAAAAAGAACACAATAATACTGGGTTTCTAATGGCTCATCAATGCTGCGTACATGAAAACACTGAAACTCTAGTTTAATAATTATGGTACACTGCTTAGTGAGCATAAACGTAATGGTAGGGCTTCACAGCTTCTAAAGATTTTTTTGTCACGCTTTACATGAAATGAAGAAGAATTTTATGTATAGTTTAGGAATTATAATTCACCAGTTAATTTATATATTTGCCTAGTGTCATAAAAATCAAGCGAATCAATTTAGCTTCTGACAATGTAATCTATTTTCCATATTCTTGCATAATGCTTTTTTTCCAGAATTCATTTTAATATATGTTACATTAATTGAAATCCATGTAATTAATCACAAGAGATCCCTGGACACTTGCTAGTTTTGGTGACATTCTCCAGCAAAACAGCAAGCTCACTCTTGGGTAGTTGTTTTCAACCATTCTGAGTATTTTCATTCCAAATGCTTTTTTAATGGAATTATTTAAAAAAAAAAAAAAAAAAAAACACTAGTGCCTAGTTAAAGATGAGACAAAAATTGGAGATTTTTTCATGTAATATCTATACAAAAAATGAAGAACCAGGAAGAGTAAGAGATGAAACCATGAAAGGGGAAGAGGAAAAACATGGACGCAGAAAAGAAATGACAAAATATCTAGGAAAGGGCTATGCCTATAGGCTATGAAGCAGCAGCAGCGGCATTAAAGTAAATGAATGAAGAGAAAAACATACAGAGAAATCAAATTTAATATTACTCTATGGGTTAAGACTTCAGAGAATGAAGGTGGTCCCAACATGTAGAGTTTAGAGAGGTTTAGAATAGAACAGAGTACACAGAACTGAACATGAGTAAATTATTGGTGAACTCTTGGAAGGTGCTTTGGGTATAAGAACACAGGTCAGTGAAGTTCAAAGAAAAAAAAATGGAGCTGTTGGGAGAGTCTTAGAGGTGATGATCGTTAGCAAGTGGAGGCTTGAAAGAAAAGTTGAAGACAGAGTGATGATGAAACTATAGGCATTGAAAAACAGAATTTACCCAGGTGAAAAAGAGTTGGGAAAGTTTATCTGCTCATCAGAAAGCTTTTGTCCTTTTTGACACTCAGTGGTAAAAATAAAATATATAATAATAAATATAAAAATATTACAAAGCCATCTTAATTTATCAAAGCTATATTCTGAAAAGTATAAAGATGAATCTTAGAGCTGTCAATAAGGCAAGAAGTGAAGTTTGAAATGTAATGAGGAATAATAGAATGCATGTAGCTAAATTAATGCTTCTTTATATAGGCATCTATATATGTATATGTACACAAACATGCATAGACATACACACACATATATACATGGATATTCTCATTTGAACTATTGCTGAAAGTGCTCAGTCATTTTACTTGTTGAAATGTTTAATTGTAAGTTTCAAAGGTGATACTTTGGAGAAAACAGAGTTGCCTGAGACATTGGTTCTGGTTCTGAGGCCATTTAACCCTGTAACCTTGATTAATTTATTTAACTAAAGAAGCTCTAGATTTCTACTTATGAAAGCTTAATTAATACGGTAGTCTTTAAGATTCGTTTTATATATTAAATTGTATTCCTCTTCTCAGAGTTTTATTTTAAATAGTCTCAAAAAATTAAGGTCTACATTCAAAGTTGCCTTCGTATTTAGAAGCAGAATAGGTATATAAACGTACAGTAACCTTTCTTAATCATCCATTTTAAGGAAGCCTTCAAAAGTGATGACAGCTCATACTGCCTTTTATATTTATTGGATATAAAGTTGGAGCCTACATTAAATGCACTTAATGGCATTAATGCATGCATAGCATTTTTTCCATGTGTCACATATAATTTTTCTGCAGTGGATGATATATGTAGCAACTAAAAATACAAACCACCTGTTGTTCAGATTTTCCCTACGGAGTGTACTGCATTGTTTAGCTTTTTCTACAGTGTGCTGTGTGTGTCAATATTGATTTTAGAAAAAGTAATAAAGGATCCTGTCAAAATAAAATTATAACCTAAGGCAATTTACGTTGCTGAAGGCGGTCAGCTTTAATAACCATCACCATCTTACTAGAACCGCTGTGAAATTTCATTAACACTGTACTCCAGTCACATACAGCTAGGTTTACAATTACTAGTTGATTATATGTCTGTATAGATCTTTAGGCACAAGTCTCCTTTTTGTGCCCTGTATCGTTTGGTGCATGGGGTTTCTTTTCAATTCAGTGGAAACTCTATTCAAAGAATGAAAAGATAATAAAGGTTGGTATTGAAACTGTTCCTCAACTCAGCACAAAAGTACTGAACATAAAATTGCCATTTTAGGACATTTGGCATTTTAATCTATCCACCCTTCTTGAGTTAGATATCTATTTGAGATCAAGACAGAGGGACTGTTCATGTAAATGTAAACAAAAGAAAAAATAAGCAAGGTTTTGGGAGACTCGGGGCTATGTACCAGAAAGAACATGGAACTGCCTTTTCTTCTAGCTCTGAAATGAAGAACATCCTCAGCTTCACCTGTTATTTATCAATACATGTCGACCCATCCAACAAATTGGAAAACAAATCTGAATGGGCACTGAGATGGTGAGAAATATAAACATGTCTACCCTCTTACTCAGTAAGTTGATATTTCTATGTACAGTTGACCCCTGAAAAACTTGAAGATTAGGGGTGCTGACCCTTCACAAAGTCATAAATCTATATATAACTTATAGTCAGACTTCTGCATCTGAGGTTCCTCCCCATCTGTGGATTCAACCAACCAAGGATCATGTAGTACTGTAGTATTTACTATTGAAAACAAAAACCCACATATAAGTGGACCCATGCAGTTCAAACACATGTTGTTCAATGATCTACTCTAATTCTTTTCAATTATAGACTGGAGACTTCTAATGTTAAATTTTGAGTGAAACTGGTTTATAAGTTGTTTTATGCTTCGGTAAATAATATTGTCTTGCATGGTATCCAAAACAGGCCAACTCAACACCGAATGCTTTTCAGTAACAAATAATGTATTGAGGCAAGTTTCCAGTATACTTACATGTTTCTGTAGTTGAAAGGCAAACCATAAATTATCTTATAAAATATACAGTCTATAGTTCCCTGGACTACAGGAACATTGAGAGGTAAATTTAAAAGAGTTTATATTTGTGAATCACTGAGCCCTGTCACCCACAGGCTTTGGATACGGACCAGTGTTGAGGCAATCCTGACCAAGTGGGCAGTATGTTAGAAGGCCATATTTACCAGTGGGTGATTTCCAGGTAATCATGTAGCATTAAGCCCAATGTCTAGTGTCCATCAGACTTCACAAAATCTGAGGAACAACATTTTTCATTAATCCTGTCTTGAATCTCATTCAGTTGTCCATTTATACTCCAGTTTTTCTTTATTTCTGGGATCCTGCATTGAACCCTCATGCTTAGGGTTAAGCCCTTCTCAGTCCTGGTCTGGTAGGTGGAGCCCTGATCCTACTTAATATCTTCTGCTTCAGTTTCAAGTCAGTTAAAAGCAGTTAAATCATCCCGCTTTGGTCCTAGAACTATTCAATTCTATCTGCCTTGTAATTACTAATGTTGCTAACTAGAGATTATTACTTTAGTATATTGATTAAAAGCTCTAGATTCTAAGTAAATAGATCTTGTTTTAAATCTAGGCCTTGTCTTCTGTTAAATATAGGTAAGTATATTTCTCCTATCCTCTGTTTTCTTATCTATTAAGAAAAGGTATAATAAAAGTTTCTACATATAGGAGTTTTGCAATGATTTGAACAAACAATATTCCTAAATAGTTAGAATATCATACTATGTGGTAAATATTTAATAAATGAGAGAAATATTAAATATGTTCTCTTATATAATCAGACATGTAGACTATTAGGACTATTCCAGACTAATACAGAAGTTTAATTCCTCTTTGGATATTGTAACGTAAATGAGCAAATACTATTTACAGTGCCAGTCCTACAGCTGGACCCAACTGGCTTTGTCCATTAGAGCTGACAGTAACAAGAATTATGGTTCTTTCCTTCCCCTAAGAGTTCTGCCTGCCTCAAACATTTTTGCGGTAGCTCCGCTGGGAAAATATCTCTTCCATGGCTTAACATCTGCAATCAGCAAGAGTTCTCTCTGTCACTACTACCATTTTAATATGGAGACATAAGTGTGGATGGAGGCATAAATACTGACCTTTTACTTTACCCAGCCACCAATGCTGTGTACAACAGAGCTCAAGATGAACGCAGATCTCCCAGTTATTAGAATTATTGGATTAAGTTTCCTGAAATTTGTCTTTTCAGTTTTGAGATCACTCTCTTCTCAACAAACAGCCTACTAGGCAGTGGGCTGGCTTATATTTGAATAGTACCATTTTGGTCTCATATGTACAAAACTCTCACTCTGGCCTTCTCTAATAAGAGGCAACTAGTGCCCAAATCAGAGTCTGAGTACTTCTGCAGTCTTGTTTCAAGTGGATCCCCCATCTAGCAATAAGGCCCAGCAGATCCTTTTGAAGAATAGAGTTTTTGATGGTCCAGCTGAAGTATTACAGAAATTCTGAGTTAGGCATAGATTTAGGAATACCCTGGACCTTCATAACATTTGTACTTTGGGAGTAAAACCTTTATATCCCCTATATTTGAATTACCTGGTCTCTTTCCATTCTGTCTCAGAATAAGAGATGTTACTTCTTTACAAGAAATTGAAAGTGTGAAAATAGACTGCATGTGATAAAATCCTGGATCTATTATTTATTAGTTGGCTCAATTTGGGTGAAATGCTTAGGCTCTCTGAGCCTCAATTACCTAATCATCAAAGCCGGGTTAAAATGCATTGGTGATTACACAACACAGTGTCATAATTTACTTGGCCTAAAACCTGAAATATAGAAAGTAACCAATAAATACAAGGTAGCAGTATCATTATTATGACTGTTATTATTACTATTACCACCTATGGCTTCATTCAGGATATGTCCCAAGCAACTTGATTCATTGTTAAGCAAAATCATGCACTAAAACTTAATACCCTAGACTTTTTCCTTTTTATGAGAAAATAAGAAAAGACTTGTTGATGTACTATCTCCAATTTTATTTCGCATCCACTTTTCAACACACATATCCTGTCTTCTACTCCTAAACTGCTCCAAATTACCAAACAAAATAATTCATTTAGTCCTTATCCCATTAGAGATACCTTTACCCTGTTCAGACTCTGTTTTTAATATGTGAGTGACTCTGAGTCCCATCCGTGGAATAGGTGACTCGCACTCACTCTGAAATGTAGGACCAGCTGATTCCTCTGGTTTTAAGACTATGCAGCATTATGAATAAAATAGTTCCCTTTTTAACATCTCGTCAACCAAGCCAGAGTTTTGTCACAAGTCTCTCTATACTCTACTATCACATGAACTGGTTGGGCCACATAAAAATCTATTGGCTCTTCTAAGAACAAGTGCAGAGGTTGCTTTGGCAATCTTGTTCTTGTCTTAGACCCATGTCCCAGTCTGACTTCCAACAGACTTAAAAAGAAAGGCAACTTATGCACATTTTAATACACCAGACTTTTAGGAAAGAAGAATATTCAAAACAGATTACTCACTTCAAGAAAGCACTGCCTGTTTATTCCAGCTACACTTTATGAAGCCATTCTGCTAACACAGTGAGAGCTTTCATTTATCTAAGTCTCTGTTTTCAGAGCTCTTTGGGAGTTGCTTCCCCTAATCTTTTGACTGTCTGGAGATACACTACTCATTCTTCAGGACTCATAAAAAATATGTATTCTATATTTCTGTTATTTTTTTTTTTAAGAAAAAACTTTCTCCCTAAAATGTAAGCCAATAGTATTTTATGCATTTTTATTTTATCATACTTATTTCACTCTTGAACTATAGTTAACATAATTTTTCCTTATCAACAGATTCTTGAGGCTGCAGATTTTGTATCATACCTATTTGTTTTCCCACTTCCCATCACATTGCCTAGCATGTCGCAAATATTTATTGGAAAATTTGGATATTTATGTCATTTTTTGAATATGTATGTAAAATATTGAGGGATTTTATTAGTGTTTCACTCTAAAATGTAATGATAGTTGAATATAGCGAGATGAGAACTCAGAAATAAATTGAAAGTGATTTAGTTTACTTTATCTTAAATAATAGTCTCTTTTAACTTTTACTAGTCTTTTTAGTTCAACAGATGACTACATGCTGACCATTCACGGTGCTCTTTCTGAGTCATTAAAATTTAGTAGAAAAAAATCCATTGCTTTTCATTATTTTTACACTAGAGAAGCTAGTTGTTTTCCTAAAGTAGATGGACAATGGCTCAGGCACAGTACCAATACTGGCAGTTGACTGTGCTGTGGAGACTTTGAGTCAGCAGACAAATATTCCCAAATGCACTCGTTCCTATTGCAGAAGAAATAAGCTGTAGGGGACTCTTGATTGCAAATGGTTCTAGTGTACTAAAGAAAGACTGTGGTCATTAGTGAGCATGTTTTACTGAAAACACTCATTATGTTGAATGAGACATTCTTTTTAAGAAAGTTCAAATCTGATGTTAGTGTTCAGAAGTCAAATAAAAAGAAATCTATAAAAATAACCCATTTCTATTCAATATTTATGATTTATAAAATCATGTATTTCTGAAAGACCCCCCCCAAAATTAGTTTAATCCTTTGCTTCAGATAGCATCTGAAACGCTCTTGTAGCTCTCTAATTCTTTACCTTAGACTCAATCACTTCAATAAAGTAGTATTTATTACATTCCTACTCTATGAAAAAATTTGTAATGCATTATAGAGGCAATAGGATGAAGTATAAAATAAAATCTTTGCTTTTCAGATTTGGCAATAGTGGAAAAATATATAAACACACAAAATAATTAAGTAAAATGAAATAGGTGATTAAGCGCTTAATAATTCGGAAAGTTATAGGTGTGAAGAGAGATTTGATGTGAAGTAAAGAAAGACTTGAATAATGGCATGCAAGTTGAGCTAGAAAGATAAGTTTAACTTAAATAGAATAGGAAAGGATGAGGAATACCTTGAATATAAGCATAAAATAATTTAGTCATCTATGTCCATAGTGTATTCAAAGAAAAATTAATTTATCTTGCCCCTAGAGAAGTAGGATACATAATATAGGTAACTAGTAGAATTTAAAATTTGGCAATGTAAAATTTGTTTAAATTCACTTTGTTGTTAAGAAAAATCTCACATTATCTGCATATCACAGAGATCTTCCATGGCCTTTATTATAAGAATTCTAGCATCATCAATTTGCTTGTCATGCCAATAACTGCACTCAAAGAAAACTGCTTCTGCCAGAGCCCTGCTGCAGGATGCAGCCTTAAGCAGCTAGATTCAATAATACCCACTGAGTCTTCACATCACTTACCCTTTCCCTAATTACAATTTATGTGAGCAAGGAAGAACATCTGATCCAAGGGCAGCTAATACAAATTTATGGCTTGGATTGCTATAAAAAGGTGCAACTAGGGTTTTAATTATACTGAAACAATCATGTTTTTTCTCTTGATAGTCTTAGAAGAATTGGCCAGTATGTATAAATAAGAGAATTAAACAGATAAAGACGACTAGGGAATGTAGTTGGGTTGAATTACTGCACAGTGTCTAATTAAACCATCACGTATTTCTGGTGCTGGGTGTCTGGAACTGACTTGGGTTGTGAATGATATCTCTTGTTCCACAATGAGGTCTTCCCATATGCGGGTTCCTGTACTTGGATTTCTTTGAAGTTTCACTTAGTTTATTTCCCTGTATATATTTATGTATACCTTGACCCCTTAACCTAACCTGGCTTTATGATGTCTGTTTATTATATTCCAAGAGTTTACTAAAGTATGCACTATAGGTGCTTGAGGGCATTTGTATATGGTTTTCTCTCTGCCTGAAATATTTTCTACTCTCCTTACCTTCACTAAGCTAATAAATATTTATCTTTATAGAATTAGTTCAGAGGCACATTTCATGCCTTCAAACATTTAAATATCTGAAAGCTGACAAGTTTTAAGACACGACAAATGATATTTATGACTCTACTGGAAAGAATTACTTTGATCTAGATTTAAAAGAATGAAAAGTAATTAATACCAACATAAGTAAAAATTATTTTATCATGGAGGTTGTTAAATAAGTATTAAGTGAGGTAGTACATAAATTGTTGAAAAAAACTAGAATAAATTCAGTGATAGAGTTAGTGTAGAGATCATATATGATGAAAAATTATTTTGAGTTGTGCTTTGAAAATGTTATTTTGAGTTGTGTTCACTGACTGCTAGGTTATCACTACAAATTAACATTCTATTAGAATTTATAAAGGTGTAAACTAGATTTATGACAGGAAAAGAAGAGATAACAAGTTCACTAGATTCTCTCAGATGATAGATATCTTTCACCCATTTCTTAATGGTTCTGAAAATAGCATGTTTCTGAATTACAGTCAAACTATTCTGCCTGTAAGAATTTTATGAAAATGTCAATGGGATTTAAGCTGTTTTGTGGCTAAAGTATCCATTTTATATAGTGAAAGAAATTATTTTACATTATAGTAAAACAAAAGTCTTTATTGCCAAATGTATTTTAATGCTCTATATGGAGAAGTTTGTGGTGTCTGGGGTTTTGCTAAAGTTAAAGAAACCCAAGTGCTGAACAGTGAAGTTTACATGTGCCTAAAATTCCTTAACTGTTCAGCCTCTACAAATACTCTCCAAAGCCTTCTTCATCTAACCCTGTCTCATATTTCATTGCAATGCTTGCCAATCAGTTACAGTCTTTGGCCCCATGTCACTTTCATACCATTGGATGACTGTCATGGGAGCTGCCCAATGGTGCACTGCTAATAAGGCAGCTTAAAGAGCAGCTGGGGATGTGAAATTGCTGGATTAGGGTCAAGGCCAAGAGAGAAAATGGATGAGAGAGATAGAGTCTGAATGACTGCCAATAAGCAGGGGTTCTATTATCCTGCTAAAGCAGGACATTCATTACCATCTATTGTAACATAATTTGGGTTTAGTCAAGCTGTCTCTCCCTCTCTTTGGATTCACAATTCATAAACCACAAATGATCCAAAGGGTGCATTGTCCCTTGTGGCCTTGTAACCCTGGGTGAGGGAGAAGCACAGCAGAAATGAATGAGCTATGAAGTCCCTAATGTAAGCACCATCAGGGCCAACACCTTGTTCCTTGGAGCTGTGACATAAGTTGTAGGCACATTGCCAAAATAGTTTTGCATCTCTCCGGAGCCAGTTTGCTCATTAAGCAAAGATAAAATAAAAAGTCCTTGTTTATCCTTTGCAAAAATCAAATCCTAATGCTAACGGCCAGTATCTCCATACTAATTTCTTCTAGTTACTGGTAATATTACTGCACAGGAACAGAAGTTTGTTTTTCCATAAGGATACAAACTTTTAGTTTTTTAGACCTAGTTCTTCCAAGTGTCAGAATAATCTGTTCCTCTATTTTTCAGTTGGTTTGTGTTGTTTCTACACATGAAAAATGACATGTATAAAATTCTCATTTTTTTCCTTTAATCACAAAGCTTCCTTCCCTTTAAATAGGATAAATGTACCTCCCCTTCTTCTCCTCCTCTTCTTGTGCCTCTACTGATCTGTTTCAATTATACTACTTATTACCATTTGGATTCCGTGCTAAAGCCCACCTGCCATCTGAACTAATGGGACCACAGTGTTATTGTCTATGTGCCGTATTCAGGAAGGCAAATGAGCTTGATGAAAAGAGAGCAAGTACAGTAATTCGGAGCAAATTAACCAAGTCATAGTGAATATAATTAATCACTGTAGTAAAGTAAGGAAAAGAAAATTCTTAGCCTGATTGATAGTGAGACACTGCTTACCTCAGTCTGTGGCAGGTGGACCTCACAGAGCATCCTCTACACCTACCAGAAGGTCACTTCCATATCACAGATAAAAGTACAAGAAGTACAACTGTAGTCCTTATGGATCTTTAAAATGTGGCTTTACCATAGGTGATTTTTAAATTGTTCTTGCATTTTTTGGAGCGTGTACGATTCAATCCACGTTGGTTTTCTTTCCTCAGGAGCTAAAGTTTCATCTTATATGTATGACTGTTTCACCTGCCATTACCTAGTGTAAATTTGCTATAATTCATCTCATTATTTCCATGTATGCTTTATATAGAGACTATCTTAATATTTTTAAAATTTTGGTGTTTTGACTTTAAATGCTTACCAGCATAGGTATTTCAAACTGCCTACACAAACTGGAACAAATGACCCATTAGCAAAGGCTGCTGCTGATTCTTCCAAAGAATTGCTTTATAAATATGTATTTTGAAATTTATAAACACATTGCCTTACTTAATTCTTAGAAACAGAATTGCCTCTTAATGGATTCAGGTCATTTAATGTTATGGTTCAGCGTGTTGTCATAATAACAGCTCTGATACCTAACAATAAAAAACCACATTCTGATCAACAGTATCTGTGAACTCTTAACAAAGCCATCTTTCCTGAAGGCATGAAGTGCTAAAAACTGATTTTTTTTTCTGTGTGGAAACATATTAATGTTCCTGGTAATTTAAGACAATTGATTAATTGTAGCTATTTCCTTTTACTGAAGATAATGTGGTTTATGTGTGGAGATTGATCGAATAGGTATTTTTAATGCTAACACAACGTATAAGAATGAATGTGTTAAGTAGATCTTTGCGCATGTGAATGCTAGGTACTCAAATCTATGAAATCTAGTCTTCTTATAACCTATTGAATGATACACATGGCCTTAAGTAATAATGGACCTCTATTTTAGAAACAGTATGTGTCGCATTCATAAAGATTGCTCTACTGAGATGAAGTTTCCATTCCCAGTTTCTTCAAGAAACAAATTCCTGTCCTGATTCATGTTTGTTTCTTTAACAATGTGGAGTCTATGAGTTAGAGGTTGGAGAAAGATATTTTCAGGAAATACTTGCCTAAAGTAATTGAATGGAAATCAAAATAATTGGAGAAAGGAAGGGGGAGGGGAAGGGGGAAGGAGAAAAGGTTTTTTATATAGCTGTCTGTAAATTATAAAGGATTCTACCACTAGAATTTTATTTTGTTGGGGGACAGCAGATGATTGGTAAAGAGTATAGAAATTTAAAAGGTAGACAATCTAGTCTTAATTACTCAGTGTAATGAAGATGGTGAGGGGATTCTGGTTCTCTGTGGGTAAGTTCATGGGAAAGGACAAAATTGCCAGTGATGCTGGGTTGTATAAACCTTTCCTGGAGCAGAGGTTGAGAGATGGGCTTGGATAAGAGGCAAGCAGAAGTTTTAAACATGATTCTTTCATAGGACCTTTAAAGTTTTCACTACAATTACAAAAATCATGATATGCTTAGTAAATTTGTAGACAGTGATGGGGCTGAATTCAGCAAAGGGCAAAAACAGAATCAGCTTCTAGATGAGAAGATATATGTTACAACTATAGCTCTCAGGCATAGTAACAGACCCAAAGACATGACGTGCCTTTTAAATGGTACCAAGGCACAATACTTGGTCAGCTGCTGCTCACAGGTTGGCTGTATACCATTATATTTTGGCAATAATAATTGTGCTTATTTATTTAGTTTTTACTGTGAGACAGATAGTGAACTAAGTTCCTTAACCTTCATCACCTACCTCTTCTATAAGGAAATGTATTTTCTTATTTTTCCCCCAAAGAGAAAATGAATGCTTAGAGTTTAAGTAATTTGCCTTAAATCACCCAGCTATTACACCGCGAAGTTCAAATTCAAATCCAGGCAGTTTGGCTCCACAGCCCATGCTCTTAACCACTGAACTAGACTAGTAAGAAAGGAAATGTTAATGTGTTCCACTAAGCATTGCATTTCTGCCAGGGAATGACTTTAATACGAAGAGAGAATTGGCCTTTTGGAATGAAGCCCTAAGGGGTAAAGAACAAATAGAAACTCTGAAATAAATAGAATGATGACCATGTATAGAAGCATGTTTTAACATTCTAATTCTTTCATCAAATATGTTTACCCTTTTAGCTTGTAGGAGAGTTACAGTACTACTCAATGGGCTTCTGGAAAATATATTAATTTAGCATATATTTAAACTGATTTAATATCCCATTTTCCAACCCCTCCCTTTACTTATTTCTAGTGGACAGTCAAGGAATAAACAGACAAAACATTTTCCTCAACAGTCTATAATCTTCTAGAAATTAATGGTAGGATTTTTCCAACCTCTGTGGTTATTTCTCAAGCACCTCATTTGAAACTTACTAGCATGTAGATATGGGTATGAATCATATATTTTCCTTAAAAATGTTAATTTAATACTATGGTTTAGGTGATACTTAATGGTTTAGGAAAGTATAAATGTCAACACACATATCCTTATCTCTACCACCATTCCTCCCCCACACTTACGTAAAATAACTATTATTTTTTGTAGGCGAATGCAAAAGTTTATATTCTTAAAATAGTTACATATGAGTAGAAACAGCTATTAACCCCCAACAGCTTATAAAACATGTGCTTTTTAATTCTGTTTGTGCAAAAGAAAATACTTTTTTATTTTAATAACTATTTTCTCCCTTAGCTCGTTAAGATATTTTCCTGGAAGCTTCAAGAACCCATTTCATATCTGCAAGCCTCCCCCAAATCCTCACAAATGGTGACACTACTGGCGCCAATAATTAGAGCTGGAGCAGAGAACACAGATGAGAAGTACTTTGCAAATCACCTTGTTATCATTCTGCTACTTTTATCTGTCCACTGTGGCTTGTGGTTCTTGCTGCAGGAGCTCATCCTGGCTGGGTAAAAACCACAATCCAGTTGCAGACCAAAACCAATCACTCTCATAGGAATGCTGACAAAAAAGGGAATTATGGGAAATTCCACAGATTACCTAGCCCATATTTTGCAGTCACATCCTTGACGGCATGTACATTTTCCTTTTGGTAAATGCTAGGTCTGTACTGCAGTTCAGTGTTGTCCTGAAATAACTGGCACTCAACAAGTTGATGCTAATGCCCTCTCAGGTTGGCTGGATTCCTACAATCTACTTACTAGTTCTCACTTTTTGGCTACAATGGCTTATCTTTTTTCTCTTGTTCTTGGCAACTATCTCAGGGGTAAGCATGTGGAAAGATTATCATAATTGTTAATGAAAGAGCATTGTGAAATATGGGTGAAATAATCTGCATATAGAAAAGATCATCCTATGTTAAAAAGCCCATTTTGCCTTTGAGCTTCCAAAGTTAGTGTTTTGTTTCTTTTTTAAAGCAATGAAGTGAACATGTTTCTTTGGGATGTTTTTTTTCTTTGCAGGATATAAAAGTAAGATGTAACATATATATATATATATATATATATATATATATATGTTTATTTATGTCATATATATATTATGTCAATTTTGCTAAGTCAACAAGTTTTTACTTTGGGAAAAGAGAATTTAAAAATTTGTTCTTAATTTGTGTATAATAAAATGTTTTGTATTTATATCTATTTTCCTTATATAATAGCTCACTGACATGTACAATGCTTTGGATGTAGAAAAAGATTAAAATAGTCCTGAAGAAGAAGTTACTATTATCCCTATTTTTATGTGAATTAAAAATGTTTCTTTAGGGTCCCACACACAATAATTTCAGATCTATTTGTCTGAATCCAGAGCTTGTGCTCTGCCCCACCACACTAAAGCGACACAGACTTTACAAAAGTCTGCTTGACTGAGGCATTTTCATATTAGAACAGTCAGGAAAAGATTGACTTAAAAAGCAATTACATTGGTTGTTTTACTTAATGGATTACTTACATAGATCTCAATTTATTGGCTAATTCTAACAGTCAGTCTTGTAGCCCCAAGTACTAACAAAGAAATTACTGCTTCTTTTGAAATTGAATTAAACCAAGAATGAAATGCCAAGCCAAACAAAAACTGAGAATATACCAGTATTTATAATAAATTCATAATTTCCATGGCTGTTTTAGATCTTAGTCATCACCTGAGATTTTATTAATGCAAGCTGGAGGAATTTTTCTGAACCAATTCAATAAAAAGTACTTATTGAGCACCTATTATGTGCTCAGCAGATTCAAATACAGGAATATTAAAATGTGAATATATGACAACCACATCAACCTCTAACTGGTGAGTATAAAGGGGGGATTTTATAAAACAGATGAAAGAATTTAGAAATTATAAAAGGTACAAGACAGACTAGTCAGGTTGGAATTGTACTGAATAAGCTGAATCTTGTCAAAGTATGACAGGCAGATTGTAGGAGTGAAGGTGCAGAGCAAGTACCATGATGCTACTGGGGTAATTTGGATGAGAGATAGTAAGGACATGGCTTAGAATAGTGACCCTGTGCTGTTCTTCTTACTTGACTCTTTATTATTTTTACTTTATTGTGTTTTTTAAAAATTTTAGGCTTTTTGCCACTTTCACTCTCACTGTGTTATTTAAACAGTTGTGGTGGAAAGCAAAACAAGGACATGTGATTATAAATTACCCAATCTAATTCTGTTCAAAGCTTTGCTACTGATTTATGTGACTTTAGGACACACACTCTGCTCCATGAGTCAGGTTTCTTAGCTTTCCAATGGAGATGAGGAATTTCCTTACATGCTGTAAAGGTTCTTCAGGCAATAAATTGAATGAAGTTATGTAATTAAATCCCACTTTTACCATCCTGCTCTTCCAACATAGCCAAGAAAACATCTCTACTTTTCATCATTTGCCTCTTAATAATTGTTGACCTTATTCAGATTTGCATGATAAAACACAAAGTGTTTTTCCATACAGTTCTTAATAAAATCCTCACAAGCATGCCTGGTGACAATATCAGTTTCCCCCCTTTTCTAGATGAATCTTAATTCGCTCTCTTGATAGCATTTGCTGCTCTCGCTAGTTTCTGAGAATGTAGACTCAGTGTGTCATGTAACTGATATACCTATAAGAGAATCCCAAGTGTCATGCAGACTTGCAAAGCAGTTATTGAGAAAAAATATGAAACAGTTTTTGGGAACAGATTGAACGAGAGAAAAAAGGGAATTCTGGATATATAGGCAGTTTAACACAAGAATGCTTAAATAATAGCATAAGAATATTCATCTTTTTTTTGGATTCTGTGTTGTTTATTCCATCCAAATACATGAAGTTCTGATGAAATAAAATTATATGGTACAGATAAAAACAGGCCATGAAAGCCCAGAGTCGTTTTAGGGCCAAATTGCAGACAACCCAATAGTTCACATTTTAGGAATTTGAAATTCCTAAAAATAGATAAGGTGGTTTCTGAAAAAGAGAGAGAAGGAAAGAAGAAAAAAAAAAAAAAAAAAAGAGAGAGGAAAAGGAGGGAGGGAGGAGACAAGAAACCAGAATATTCATCTTTGATGTTTTCCTTTTTCTCACCATACATACCCAATCAGCTACTTTTTCCTGTGTATCATCCTTTTAAATGCCTTTTATACCTGCGTATTTTTTCAGGCCACTCCGATAATCGCAACTCAAATTAAAACCTGACCACTATTAAAATAGTCATATTGTTTACCTGCTCTTCAATTTCAGTGCATTTCTGTTAAGTAAAGAACAGAGTTCAGTCTACTGAGTAGTGAAATTCAGGCGTGTCCACAGTCTCACCCCAGGATTTGGTTCAGTGGAATCCTGGAGACCACAGTACTAACAGGAGAGCTAATTACCTACCTTTGTTTCTTCCTCCATGTTCAATGATATCTGCATTGATAGCTTGACAACTGCCAAGGTAGGAATAGTTACACCAAAGAAATTGGCAAATACTACGAAACGGGTTTTCTTTCACCAGAAATGGATGTTAAACCCTTATCTGCACACCACTGATTCTGTTCCAGATTCCATTATCACTATGATTCTTAGGTACATTTGATACTTCTTAAATCCATCCTAAGCATGGCCTCTTCCATCATTCTGTGATGTACTTCTCCTCATTTTGACTAGGTGAAAAATCATAATTTTGATGGATGACAGTAGTTTTCTAGGGTAGATTTTTTTCTGTTCTAGAGTGTTCTTTTGAGAAGCCTGTTTTAAACCTCTAAGAAAAAATAAAAGTAATAATTTTCCTTCCAGGCCACGCTGTAATTCCATCTGCTCCCAAGCATGTCTTATTATTTTAAAGATATTATTTAGAGCAGTTTTAAGTTCACAGAAAAATTGAAAGTATAGAGATTCCCCATATACCTCCTGCCTCCACACACACATCGCCTCTCCATAGTCAGTATCTCCCATCAGTGTGGTACATTTGCTGCAAGTGATGACCCTACATTGACACATTATAGTCAGCCAAACCATAGCCTGCCTTACAGCTCACTTTTGGTGTTATATTTTTCTTGGGTTTGGACAAAGTTATAATGACATGTATCCATCATCATACTTTCAAACAGAGTATTTTCACTGACCTGAAAACCCTCTGTGCACTTCTTCATCCCACCGCCCCCCCACCCTTGGCAACTACTGAGCATTTCTACAGTTTTGTCTTTTTCAGAATGTCATCTAGTTGGAATCATACAGGATGCAGCCTTTTCAGATTGGCTTCTTTCACTCAGTAATATGGCTTTAAGTTTACTTCATGCCTTTTCATGGCGTGATGGCTCATTTCTTTTTAGTGGTGAATAATGTTTCATTGCCTGGATATACCACAGTTTATTTATCCACTCACCTACTGAGGGACAGATGCCTTATTTTTCACAGCTAAAAAATAATCCCACCATTCTCTGTGCTCTCATAAGATTTTATTTATATCTTCTTTATAATACTTAACTTCTTACTTAGTGTCGCTATTATTTACTTTTTATCCTTCCTACTATACTACACATTTTGAAGGCAAAGTTTGCATCTTGTTCATGTTTATTCCCATCTTGCCTACTTTAATGTGTTTCAGTAAATAAATGTTAAGTGAATGGAAAAATAACATTGAACATTTTAATGACCTCATATTTCCACAGTTCCTCCATTTTTTCTCACTAAATCTGGTAACTTTTTTTTTTCAAAAATCTATTGAAAAGATCTTTGAAAGAAAAAAGAATTGCCCCATTCATTGTCACTTCATGATCAAACATGAGTATACTAAATGCCAAATGAGTCACAGGCACTGCTTTTGAATGACACTTAGGAAGGAAATAAGTAGAGAACACAATGCTAAAATAGCTATTGAATTTCAGATATTTTTCTAAAGAAAATAATGCAAACCAACATGGTGTTTTACAAGTACCCTCAAAGGTCAGTGGGAGAACAAACAGCACTTGGAAAATGTTCTGTAAAAATGTTTACTTAAATGTTTGGTGAGGGGAAAGTATTTGCATAATAAAATGGCTTTATTAACAGCATAGTGGGCCTCACTTTCTTAGTTTGAAAAGAAGCTAAGTGGTCTCAACACTATTTTTGTTTTCTACTAGGATAAATGTAGACAATTTCAGAATTTAATGAAAAATTCTATTAATCTCCCAATGCTTACACACATTTGCTCAGGTTTGGGAAGTTACCTGAGTCCACTCAAATTCAGTAGTTTTAAAGTTACAAAATATATACCCTTATTCACTGTTTTATGCATGAAGATTTTTGTCACTTCCAACATCTTAATTTCCTAAAAAAAGTCTCATAATGTGTTCAATCAGCAGCCAGTTGAAAGAACTGATTCACTGGGCAGGAGAGCAGGTGCTGCTGACTTCCCATTTGGAAGCAGCTGGCTGCTTTTATTAGAATGATCTCGGTTAGCTCCAGTGTTAAGAAGTGTACCAGGGGTATAGTGGTCAAGGCTTGATCTCTCCCTGCTTTGTCCTATTCTCCGACCACGCATTACACTTAACCTTCGTAAGCTACGTGCATTACACAGCCCTTGCCGCCAAAGGAAATGCACGAAGGGAGGTTGAAGCTGGATCAGTACAAAACCGCTGATGAAACGGAAAAAATGTAATCCGAAATATACACATACCACTGAGGGTGTTCTGTTATACCATTCTTGCATCTAAAAGTCAGTAGTTGTAACACTTAGGATTTTCCATAATTAACATTAATAGACAAACTCCTGTGGGTGGCTTTTAGGGGAGGGAAGAATAGAATTTTAAATTTAGGTTAAGAGTGTTGATGATATTTGTATGACATAATTATAGAAGTAAAAACAATTTCTGCTCTTTTATTGGAACTTCTCTTTAGTACCATCCCAGATTATAAGAGTCAGCAGATGTTAGCTCCATGTCAGGGAAAACCATCCTGGGAAAAGGTCAATTCCCTCTAATAATGCAAAGCTGGGAATCATCTGTATAACTGCACACAGAGAAAAAGGCTAGGGAATTGATATTGTGTGTTCTGTTCCATAGAATACAGCTGATAATTCCAAATAGGCCATTTAGCTTACCTATAAATACATAATATATTAGATTTATATAATATATATATAACACATATAAAAGGAAGTGACAATACTATAAATTGTGAAAGTATCAATATTTTGAAGAGGTCATATCAATACTCTAAAAGTAGTTATTAAAACAATGATGAAATCTCTAGTAATGGCAACAGCTAAATTTTCTGAGGAACTTTTATGTCAGGCATTATATGATACATATTTCTTCCATTATCTCATTTGCCTCTAGAACTACTACACATCTATAGGTATTTTGTCTCCTCAGTTATACAACTGAGGAAACCAGGGCTCAGAGAGACTTAGCCCTTTTCTCAAAATCCCACAATTAGTAACTAGTGTCACCAGCACTTAAACCCAAGGTATTCTGTCATCAAATGTTTTTTTCTTGACTATGACACTAAATTAAATATGATAAAATAAAGATATTTTAAAAGTATCATAAATTATGAATATCATTATAAATGTATCCATTATACAACACGGACATTCAGTTTTTTTCATTTTACATTCAGACATTTGAATATCATTACATGAGCATTTTCCAAAATGTGCTCTTATAAATAATAATTATGGGGTAGGGGCAAGATGGCGGAAGAGTAAGACGCGGAGATCACCTTCCTTCCCACAGATACAGTAGAAATACATCTACACGTGGAACTGCTCCTACAGAACACCCACTGAGCGCTGACAGAAAACGTCCGACCTCTAAACAGGCAAGAAACTCCCCCGTACTTGGGTAGGGCAAAAGAAAAAAGAAGTAACAGAGACAAAAGAATAGGGACGGCACCTGCACCAGTGGGAGGGAGCTGTGAAGGAGGAAAGATTTCCACGCACTAGGAAGCCCTTCGCGGGCAGAGACTGCGGGTGGCAGAGGGGGGAAGCTTCGGAGCCACGGAAGAGAGCACAGCCACAGGGGTGCGGAGGGCAAAGCGGAGAGATTCCCGCACGGAGGCTCGGCACCAACCAGCACTCACCAGCCCGAGAGGCTTGTCTGCTCACCCGCCGGGCGGGCGGGGGCTGGGAGCTGAGGCTCGGGCTTTGGTGCTAGCCGGGAGGGAGTCCGGGAAAAAGTCTGCAGCTGCCGAAGAGGCAAGAGACTTTTTCTTGCCTCTTTGTTTCACGGCGCGCAAGGAGAGGGGATTCAGAGCGCTGCCTAAACGAAATCCAGAGACGGGTGCGAGCCGCGGCTATCTGCGCGGATCCCACAGCAACAGGGGCGCAGAGGGAAAAACGGAGAGATTCCCGCACAGAGGCTCAGCGCCGAGCAGCGCTCACCAGCCCGAGAGGCTTGTCTGCTCACCCGCTGGGGCAGGCGGGGCTGGGAGCTGAGGCGCGGGCCTCGGTCGGATCTCAGGGAGAGGACTGGGGCTGGCGGCGTGAACACAGCCTGAAGGGGTTGGCGTGCCGCAGCGAGCTGGGAGGGAGCCGGAGAGGAGGTCTGCAGCCGCCGAAGAGGCAAGAGACTTTTTCTTGCCTCTTTGTTTCGCGGCGCGCAAGGAGAGGGGATTCAGAGCGCCGCCTAGACGAACACCAGAGGTGGGCACGAGCCGCGGCTAACGGCGCGGACCCCAGAGACTGGTAGGAAACGCTAAGGCTGCTGCTGCCACCACCAAGAAGCCTGTGTGCAAGCACAGGTCACTCTCCACACTGCCCCTCCCGGGAGCCGGTGCAGCTCACCACTGCCAGGCTCCAGTGATCCAGGGACAACTTCCCCAGGAGAACACACAGCGCCTCAGGCTGCTGCAACGTCACGATGCCTCTGACGCTGCAGGCTCGCCCCGCCTCCTCTGTACCCCTCCCTCCCCGAGGCCTGGGTGAGCCAGAGCCCCCGAAGCAGCTGCTCCTTTAACCCCGTTCTGTCTGGGCGGGGAACGGACGCCCTCAGGCGACCTACATGCAGAGGCGGGTCCAAATCCAAAGCTGAACGCTAGGAGCTGTAGGAACAAAGAAGAGAAAGGGAAATCTCTCCTAGCAGCCTCAGAAGCAGCGGATTAAAGCTCCACAAACAACTTGATGTGCCTGCATCTGTTGAATACCTGAATAGACAACGAATCATCCCAAATTCAAAAGGTGGACTTTAGGAGCAGGATATATTTAATTTCCCCTTTTCCTTTTTTTGTGAGTGTATATGTGTATGCTTCTGGGTGAGATTTTGTCTGTATAGCTTTGCTTTCACCATCAGTCCTGGGGTGAGGTCTGTCCATTTTTTTTTTTTTTTACGTAAAAAAATTTTTTTTCCTAATATATGTTTTTTTAATAATTTTTTCCGTATTTTCTATTTTTAGAAATTAAAAAAATTTTTAATAAGTCTTTTCATATTTTTTATTTTAAAAAATTAAAATTTTTTTTCATAATAAATTTTTTTCTTAAAAATTTTATTCTTATTTTTTACTATAAAAAATTAATAAATCTATTTTTAAAAATTAAAAAAAAATTTTCTGAATACATTTACTCTTAATAATTTTTTTTCTTATTTTTTATTATAATAGCTTTATTTTATTTTATTTTATCCTCTTTTTTTCTTTCTATTTTTTTCTCCCTTATATTCTGAGCTGTGTGGATGAAAGGCTCTTGGTGCTCCAACCAGGCATCAGGGCTGTGCCTCTCAGGTGGGACAGCCAACTTCAGGACACTGGTCCACAAGAGACCTACCAGCTCCACGTAATACCAAACGGCAAAAATCTCTCAGAGATCTCCATCTCAACATCAAGACCCAGCTTCACTCAACGACCAGAAAGCTAGAGGGCTGGACACCCTATGCCAAACAACTAGCAAGACAGGAACACAGCCCCATCCATTAGCAGGGAGGCTGCCTAAAATCATAAGGCCACAGACACCCCAAAACACACCACCAGACGTGGACGTGCCCACCAGAAAGACAAGATTCAACCTCATCCACCAGAACACAGGCAATAGTCCCCTCCACCAGGAAGCCTACACAACCCACTGAACCAACCTTACCCACTGGGGACAGATACCAAAAACAACGGGAACTACGAACCTGCAGCCTGTGAAAAGGAGACCCCAAACACAGTAAGATAAGCAAAATGAGACGACAGAAAAACACACAGCAGATGAAGGAGCAGGGTCAAAACACACTAGACTTAACAAATGAAGAGGAAATAGGTAGTCTACCTGAAAAAGAATTCAGAATAATGATAGTAAGGATGATCCAAAATCTTGGAAATAGAATAGACAAAATGCAAGAAACATATAACAAGGACGTAGAAGAACTAAAGAGGAACCAAGCAACGATGAAAAACACAATAAATGAAATTAAAAATACTCTAGATGGGATCAATTGCAGAATAACTGAGGCAGAAGAAAGGATAAGTGACCTGGAAGATAAAATGGTGGAAATAACTACTGCAGAGCAGGATAAAGAAAAAAGAATGAAAAGAACTGAGGACAGTCTCAGAGACCTCTGGGACAACATGAAACGCACCAACATTCGAATTATAGGGGTCCCAGAAGAAGAAGAGAAAAAGAAAGGGACTGAGAAAATATTTGAAGAGATTATAGTTGAAAACTTCCCTAATATGGGAAAGGAAATAGTTATTCAAGTCCAGGAAGCACAGAGAGTCCCATACAGGATAAACCCAAGGAGAAACACGCCAAGACACATATTAATCAAACTGTCAAAAATTAAATATAAAGAAAACATATTAAAAGCAGCAAGGGAAAAACAACAAATAACACACAAGGGAATCCCCATAAGGTTAACAGCTGATCTTTCAGCAGAAACTCTGCAAGCCAGAAGGGAGTAGCAGGATATACTTAAAGTGATGAAGGAGAAAAACCTACAACCAAGATTACTCTACCCAGCAAGGATCTCATTCAGATGTGATGGAGAAATTAAAACCCTTACAGACAAGCAAAAGCTGAGAGAGTTCAGCACCACCAAACCAGCTTTACAACAAATGCTAAAGGAACTTTTCTAGGCAAGAAACACAAGAGAAGGAAAACACCTACAATAACAAACCCAAAACATTTAAGAAAATGGGAATAGGAACATACATATCGATAATTACCTTGAATGTAAATGGATTAAATGCTCCCACCAAAAGACACAGGCTGGCTGAATGGATACAAAAACAAGACCCATATATATGCTGTCTACAAGAGACCCACTTCAGAACTAGAGACACATACAGACTGAAAGTGAGGGGATGGAAAAAGATATTTCATGCAAATGGAAATCAAAAGAAAGCTGGAGTAGCAATTCTCATATCAGACAAAATAGACTTTAAAATAAAGAATATTATAAGAGACAAAGAAGGACACTATATAATGATCAAGGGATCGATCCAAGAGGAAGGTATAACAATTGTAAATATTTATGCACCCAACATAGGAGCACCTCAAAACATAAGGCAAATACTAACAGCCATAAAAGGGGAAATCGACAGCAACACAATCATAGTCGGGGACTTTAACACCCCACTTTCTCCAATGGACAGATCATCCAAAATGAAAATAAATAAGGAAACACAAGCGTTAAATGATACATTAAACAAGATGGACTTAATTGATATTTATAGGACATTCCACCCAAAAACAACAGAATACACATTTTTCTCAAGTGCGCATGGAACATTCTCCAGGATAGATCATATCTTGGGTCACAAATCAAGCCTTGGTAAATTTAAGAAAATTGAAATCGTATCAAGTATCTTTTCTGACCACAACGCTATGAGACTAGATATCAATTACAGGAAAAGATGTGTAAAAAATACAAACACATGGAGGCTACACAATACACTACTTAATAACGAAGTGATCACTGAAGAAATCAAAGGGGAAATCAAAAAATACCTAGAAACAAATGACAATGGAGATACGACGACCCAAAACCTATGGGACGCAGCAAAAGCAGTGCTAAGAGGGAAGTTTATAGCAATACAAGCCTACCTCAAGAAACAGGAAACATCTCGAATAAACAACCTAACCTTGCACCTAAAGCAATTAGAGAAAGAAGAGCAAAAAATCCCCAAAGCTAGCAGAAGGAAAGAAATCATAAAGATCAGGTCAGAAATAAATGAAAAAGAAATGAAGGAAACAATAGCAAAAATCAATAAAACTAAAAGCTGGTTCTTTGAGAAGATAAACAAAATTGATAAACCATTAGCCAGACTCATCAAGAGAAAAAGGGAGAAGACTCAAATCAATAGAATTAGAAATGAAAAAGGAGAAGTAACCACTGACACTGCAGAAATACAAAAGATCATGAGAGATTACTACAAGCAACTCTACGCCAATAAAATGGACAACCTGGAAGAAATGGACAGATTCTTAGAAATGCACAAACTGCCGAGACTGAACCAGGAAGAAATAGAAAATATGAACAGACCAATCACAAGCACTGAAATGGAAACTGTGATTAAAAACCTTCCAACAAACAAAAGCCCAGGACCAGATGGCTTCACTGGTGAATTCTATCAAACATTTAGAGAAGAGCTAACACCTATCCTTCTCAAACTCTTCCAAAATATTGCAGAGGGAGGAACACTCTCAAACTCATTCTACGAGGCCACCATCACCCTGATACCAAAACCAGACAAAGATGTCACAAAGAAAGAAAACTACAGGCCAATATCACTGATGAACATAGATGCAAAAATCCTCAACAAAATACTAGCAAACAGAATCCAACAGCACATTAAAAGGATCATACACCATGATCAAGTGGGGTTTATCCCAGGAATGCAAGGATTCTTCAATATACGTAAATCAATCAATGTGATACACCATATTAACAAATTGAAGGAGAAAAACCATATGATCATCTCAATAGATGCAGAGAAAGCTTTTGACAAAATTCAACACCCATTTATGATAAAAGCCCTGCAGAAAGTAGGCATAGAGGGAACTTTCCTCAACATAATAAAGGCCATATATGACAAACCCACAGCCAACATTGTCCTCAATGGTGAAAAACTGAAACCATTTCCACTAAGATCAGGAACAAGACAAGGTTGCCCACTCTCACCACTATTATTCAACATAGTTTTGGAAGTGTTAGCCATAGCAATCAGAGAAGACAAAGAAATAAAAGGAATCCAAATCGGAAAAGAAGAAGTAAAGCTGTCACTGTTTGCAGATGACATGATACTATATATAGAGAATCCTAAAGATGCTACCAGAAAACTCCTAGAGCTAATCAATGAATTTGGTAAAGTAGCAGGATACAAAATTAATGCACAGAAATCTCTTGCATTTCTATACACTAATGACGAAAAATCTGAAAGTGAAATTAAGAAAACACTCCCGTTTACCATTGCAACAAAAAGAATAAAATATCTAGGAATAAACCTACCTAAGGAGACAAAAGACCTGTATGCAGAAAATTATAAGACACTGATGAAAGAAATTAAAGATGATACAAATAGATGGAAAGATATACCATGTTCCTGGATTGGAAGAATCAACATTGTGAAAATGACTCTACTACCCAAAGCAATCTACAGATTCAATGCAATCCCTATCAAACTACCACTGGCATTTTTCACAGAACTAGAACAAAAAATTTCACAATTTGTATGGAAACACAAAAGACACCGAATAGCCAAAGCAATCTTGAGAACGAAAAATGGAGCTGGGGGAATCAGGCTCCCTGACTTCAGACTATATTACAAAGCTACAATAATCAAGACAGTTTGGTACTGGCACAAAAACAGAAATATTGATCAATGGAACAGGATAGAAAGCCCAGAGATAAACCCACGCACATATGGTCACCTTATCTTTGATAAAGGAGGCAAGCATATACAGTGGAGAAAAGACAGCCTCTTCAATAAGTGGTGCTGGGAAAATTGGACAGATACATGTAAAAGTATGAAATTAGAACACTCCCTGACACCATGCACAAAAATAAACTCAAAATGGATTAAAGACCTAAGTGTAAGACCAGACACTATCAAACTCTTAGAGGAAAACATAGGCAGAACACTCTATGACATACATCACAGCAAGATTCTTTTTGACCCAGCTCCCAGAGAAATGGAACTAAGAACACAAATAAACAAATGGGACCTAATGAAACTTAAAAGCTTTTGCACAGCAAAGAAAACCATAAACAAGACCAAAAGACAACCATCAGAATGGGAGAAAATATTTGCAAATGAAGCAACTGACAAAGGATTAATCTCCAAGATTTACAAGCAGCTCATGCAGCTCAATAACAAAAAAATGAACAACCCAATCCAAAAATGGGCAGAAGACCTAAATAGACATTTCTCCAAAGAAGATATACAGATGGCCTACAGACACATGAAAGTATGCTCAACATCATTAATCATTAGAGAAATGCAAATCAAAACTACAATGAGATATCATCTCACACCGGTCAGAATGGCCATCATCAAAAAATCTAGAAACAATAAATGCTGGAGAGGGTGTGGAGGAAAGGGAACACTCTTGCACTGTTGGTGGGAATGTAAATTGATACAGCCACTATGGAGAACAGTATGGAGGTTCCTTAAAAAACTACAAATAGAACTACCATACGATCCAGCAATCCCACTACTGGGCATATACCCTGAGAAAACCATAGGTCAAAAAGAGTCATGTACCAAAATGTTCATTGCAGCTCTATTTACAATAGCCAGGACATGGAAGCAACCTAAATGTCCATCGACAGATGAATGGATAAAGAAGATGTGGCACATATATACAATGGAATATTACTCAGCCATAAAAAGAAATGAAATGGAGGTATTTGTAATGAGGTGGATGGAGTTAGAGTCTGTCATACAGAGTGAAGTAAGTCAGAAAGAGAAAAACAAATACAGTATGCTAACACATATATATGGAATCTAAGGGGAAAAAAAGCCATGAAGAACCTAGTGGCAAGACGGGAATAAAGACACAGACCTACTAGAGAATGGACTTGAGGATATGGGGAGGGGGTGGGGTGAGATGTGACAGGGTGAGAGAGTGTCATGGACATATATACACTACCAAATGTAAAATAGATAGCTAGTGGGAAGCAGCCGCATAGCACAGGGAGATCAGCTTGGTGCTTTGTGACCACCTAGAGGGGTGGGATGGGGAGGGTGGGAGGGAGGGAGATGCAAGAGGGAAGAGATATGGGAACATATTGTATATGTATAACTGATTAACTTTGTTATAAAGCAGAAGCTAACACACCATTGTAAGGCAATTATACTTCAATAAAGATGTTTAAAAAAAAATAATAATAATAATTATGCATGTTATTATAAATATTACACAAAAAGTGTGTACTGTAGTTAAATGAGTCTGGGTTAGACAAGTTTAAATAGAGCTATGTTACTGCAGGATTCACTTTTTGGATCACAACGTGCATTCTGATTCTCCAAAAAGAAAAGTGAAATAACAAATGTTTGCCAATGTTTATTGCCTGTTTATCATGTTTCAGGCACAAGCATTACTTCATTTAATTCTAACAAGCTTATAAGTTCAGTTCATTATCATCATTTAACAGATGGGGAAGCTGAGGTTTATAAATGTGAAATAAATTGTCTAAGGTCCCAAAACTAATTGAAACTACAGAAACTATCTATCTGAACTACTAAGATAAACTATATTGCTGTCTTTTCTATTAAGAGACCTTTAAATTTTTTTTTAAATCTAGAACACACTTGGAATCACGTAGTTAAGACATAGTGACATACTGTATGTACTTGTTATTTTATCAGTATCTGCTTCCTCTCCCTGAGGCTCGTGAGCGCCTTGGTATGGGAATACAAATATGATGGATCCTAAGAAGAGTGCCTGATACATAAGCACTCATTAGATATTCAATAAATAGTTATTGAATAAAGTAACATTGTCTGTAAATTGATTGACCTTACTCTTCTTGGTTGCCAGATCTACATAGACAATATTATTGCTAATCCCCAGAGTCAACCAAACCTTAGTGTTGAAAGTGAAAGCAGGTAAAGGTAAAAGGAAATCACAGTTCTATCATACCTAGAATCTTGAGAATAAAATATATTTAATAGAATACAAATTATTAGATTACATGTAATCAGGGACTGGATTATAGAATCAAAAATATGTATTGTAATTCCCACCAAAAACTACTATTTCAAAATTATATTTATGGTCCAAGTAAACAAATTGTTATTTATTTTAAAATATTGTGACATAGTGAAGAGGCCATGTTAAGCACAGAATTAATTATGACATAGGCTGGAATTCTACCTTCTCACTTTTTCCTCTTTGGGCAAGTAAGCACAAAGCACTGAACCTTATTTACCTGATTTCCAAATGGTTCTGCTATCTTTCTTTCAGGTTACTGAAAAAATTAAGTGAGATAAACTACCCAGAGCAGTATCTAGAACATAACAATAAACAAATAAATGGTAACAATTACTTTTACTCCAGCTGACTTTAAATCAATTCAGATTGTTGATTTTTGAAGAACCCATTTACTTATAAGGGAATTGAATCCATGTAAGTAGCCTGGTCATAATCTGCTACTTCTGAACCTGTCCATTTCTAAGAGGTTTATTTCTCATGTTTAAAATATGCTTGTACCCTGACCATTCATCAGGTTAACTCACCAACTTCTCTAACAATCTGAAAATTCACTTCAGAAGTTCCCTTCATCTAGAAATAAACATGTTGAGAAGCATTAATCTGTCATATATAGGACAAAAGAGACTAGCAATTCTACATAAACCAGATAAATGCTGAAATAAATCTCCTGCTATTTCTAATAGAGCACAGGTCTTTCTGACATGTCACTGCTAAATGTTCTACCTTACAAGATTGAAACTGTCCAAAGTCACTCACTATTCTAAACAGGATCAATACTAAAAGGGATTTACTAGTCACCTCAGTGCATAAATCTACTATGGTTAAAGCTGGTTCTAAAGGATATAATGCTAACACTGGAAATTTTCCTTTTCTTCTTCAGAGGAAGTAATGAAATAATACATTCATTTACACAGTGATATAGAATATTTGTTTTTTCATCATAACTATAAATGTTATTCAGTCATTCATTTACGCATTCATTATTTCTCAAATATGTATGGAGTGTTACTGGCACTTCGGGAACTACAAGGTTTGATTACACATAGATTGTAAGCTCCTTAAGGGAAGGATCAGAGAAAGATAAGTATGAACCTAAGTAAATCAATTTCAGTGTTGAAATGGGTAGGTATCACACGTACACTAAGATAGGATTTTAGAGAGGGAGAAATTGCACTTGGTTTAGAAATCATAAAAGGCTTTATAGAAGTTTTGTGCATTAGTGCTGGGACTTGAGGAATGGATGAATTTGGATATGCAGAAAGAGGAAACAGCATATTTTAAAATTTTTACAATAGATTTAAAGCTTCTACAATAGAGTAAGTAGTAGGAAACAGTCATCAAATGTGGGCATTTAATCATTCAATTAGACTTTTCTAACAAAGAATCATTTGAATGCCATAAACAAGATTGGCGTGTATTTCCCAAACACCTCAATTACTTCCAAGTTGAAGTATTTTGAGAGATGAGTTGATCCTTCTGGTCTTCAGGGCAACATTTTATTCATCTCCTGTCAAAGAGAGGCCTGCATAATCAGGAGATTACAGCACTGTAGCTGTTTTACTCTTAAATTTATCTCTCCTGCTTATTTAGTATGGATGAATAATAAAATTCTGACAACTTCTATGTGACATCTGGTTAAAGTATGAAAACACAATTATTTGAAAGAATAAATCAATATTTATCTATTTAAAAGCAAATATATAAATAACCAATAGAGTCATGAAATGCGGAATGTTTTAAATGCATTAAATACCCATTTGTAAATGGCGTCTGTGATGAAAACTCTGAGAATAATTTCCACTTTGGTAATTTTAACATTTGCTTGTGGAAAGCTTTACTTCTGTAGGATATTAAGAGGTTTTACTTCCCTTCTCTCCAAGGATTATATGGTCAAATAAGTTTGAGTTAAAACAAAGTTAAGTTTATTGCAGGAATTAGCTCTCAAAGTCTTTTACATAAATTAGAGAGCAGTGTGAATTTCCTGCATGGTACCTGGAATGCAATATGTCACAAAGTACATGATAATGAAACATTCTTTTATATAAAAAGCTAATAAACTACAAAATAAATGAACAAATCAAAGCAAACAAAAAACAAACACATAGATACATGGAGCAGATTAGTGGTTACCAGAGGGGGAGTGGCAGGAGGGAGAGTGAAATGGATAAAGGGGATCAACTGTATGGTGATGGATGGAAGCTAAAATTTTGGTGGTGAGCATGTTGTAGGGTATACAAAAGTAGAAACATAATGTTGTACACGCGAAACTGTTATAAGTCAGTGTTACCACAATAAAACTATTTCTAAAGATTACAAAACCTTAAAGAAAGTAAAATAATAATGAATCATCATTCCCCCACCCTTAATTCCAAGACCTCGAATAGATCATTCAACTAAAGATGAAAGCTTCATGAATATTAGAAAGATTGATTTCTGGATTTATTCAGTCCAATTTTTTAAAAAATGTGCCTAGGAAGAAGGCATTATGCTTGGTGCTAGAGGGGCAGCAGAACATAGTGATGAAGAACAAAAGGTCTGGAGTCAGACAGTTTGGGTGTATATTCCATGGCAGTTACTTATAATCAAGTTACTTATCCTCTCTGTGCTGTAGTTTCCTCATCAGTAATGGAGATGATGATGATACAGTAGAATCTATACCCCGTAGTGTTATGAGGACTAAATAATTGAATCAATGTGACATTCTTAAAAGACTCTTAGCCACATAGTATTATATAGGTATTAGCTAATATAATAGCCACATTCATAATTTAAAAACATTAGCTTTTTATAATCTAAGTATTTATTGAGAATTCCTATCCAAGACTGTAATCTTGGCTTAATTATTTGCCAGCTATGCTTCTTTGAGCAAGTTATCTAATTTCTGAGTTTTACTTTTCTCACCTGTTATATGGGAGGCAGGGTGATAATGACTTCATCATGCTGGTAATTATACCTCTGCTTTTTCCACTGACCTCCCTTTAAAACAGAATCTATTGTCTCCATAAAACTAGAATTTTGTCCTTCCTAATAGACTCAGCATTCAGTGGAATTTGTGCCTGCCTTATCAAATCTAACAAATACATAAGATTTCTTCATGCCCGAGCTCAGAATCAAGATGAGATGGCTCCACAATAGAATGACAAATATTTTGGGGACCTTTTCATGCATTTTTAATGGAACAAATTAAGCCAAATAAATATTGACTGGCAGCCAGACTATTCTTATTTTTTAAGTAACAGCTTTGCACTATAATTATCACACAATTCACCCTCATAATGTATAATTCGGTGGGTTTTGGTATGCTGAGTTGTGCAACCACCAACACTTTCTAATTTAAGGACAGTTTCATCACTTCAAAAAGAAATCCTATGCTTATTATCAGTCACTAGTCATTCCATTCTGCTCCACTCCAGTCCCTGGCAACCACTAACCTACTTTCTGTCTCTATGGATTTGCCTGTTCTGGATATTTCAAATAAATGAAATCAGAATATGACATCTTTTGTGACTGGCCCCTTTCACTTGGAATAATTTTTCAAGTTTCGAACATGTTGAAGCACGTATCAACACTTTATTCCTTTCTATTGCCAAATAATGTTCCACTGTATGGATATAACACATCTTATTTGTCCACTCATTTAACTGACAGGCATTTGGGTTGTTTGCAGTTCATGACTATTATGAACTATGCTGCTATGAACATCTGTATGCAAATTTTTCTGTACAGCTGTTTGTTTTCAGTTCTCTTGGGTATATACTTAGAAGTGAAATTGCTGTGTCATAAGGTAACTATGTTTAATATTTAATATTTAATTTAAACTAAACTACATTTAATATTTAACTGCTGAAGTATTTTCCAATATGACTGCAGTATTTTACAATTCCACCAGCAATGTGTGAAGATTCCAAGTTTTCTCCAATACCTGTCAGTCTTTTAGTCATCCCAGTGGGTGTAAAGTGGTATCAATGTGGTTTCCGACCATTTATATAGGACTGAAATTATAAATAAAATTTGAGGTGGGGGATATCATATAATAATGTAACTATAATGCAGAGTGAGAAAAAAAAAAAAAGTAAACCACTCGCCATGAATACATCGCCGTTTTGATGAATGATCAAGAATATATTCAGTTCCATAAAAATATACTTCTAAACTTCAGGAACTGGAGAAAGTTCTGAAACAGTACTATTTTCCTCATTTTAAAAACTCTAGAAAAACTATGGTCTATTTGAGTAAAAGCAAGATTTTTCAATACACTTAAAAATATGGACTTTCCAGTAGAATTTACAATTTTGCATTGGAGGCAGCTTCCGAAACAGTTATTTCAATTACACTTAGGAGATTTAATTTTTTAAAAAGTATATCTGAGCAAGCTTTAAGTTACCACCTCTTAAAAGTGCTTTCTAGGGTATACAGAATTTTATTTATTCTTATTTGTATTAGTTTCCTATGACTGCTATAATATTATCAAACTTGATGACTTGAAACACACATTCTTCTACAGTTCTATAGCCCAGAGTCTGAAATCAGTTTCGCTGGGTAGAAATCAAGGTGTCAGCAGGGCTACACTCCCTCCAGAGACTTTAGAGGAGAATCTGTTCCTTGCCTCACCTAGCAGCTGCTGGCTGCCAACATTCCTTGCCTGTGGCCTCCTTACTCTAATCCCTGCATCTGTAATTACATCTAACGTTCTACATGGCCACAGATCCAGATATACTATTTTGTACCTAGAGATGTAAATGTTATGCTTTAAACTTCCTTTAAATGGTAATGATAAATCATTTCATATTTCTGTGGCCAGGTTTTCTTAGTCTCAACAAACCGACTAGACCTAATGTAGATTACTGTCTATGGAAGTTTGTGGAAAAGTGGGACAAAACTAGAGTAATTAGAATACTATTTTAAGAAAAATTTATTGAATATTTATTACTCTGTGCCAAATATTATAGCCAGTACTGACGATGTCAAGATCACTGCTGAATTAGTGTCCCATGGAGAGAGACATGAAAAAAGGTATGCAGACTATAATGGAACAAGGAACATCTGGGTAAAGCTGAAAAAGGGTCACACAAAGTTAACGGTGTTAGCAGCTGGTCCCCGGCCTGACACATTGGAGATAAGCAATAAATATCTATTGGGTGAATGAATGGACAATTCATAAAATGATTTTTGAAATTTTTAAAAAATGATTATAATTTTGCATTACTGATCAATTAAAGATAGAATTTCTAGGAAAAGGAAAAACTCTGTAAGAGTTACTAATAGTTTGTAGATTGAAATAGAAGGAGATATATTTCTACCAGTTAAATTGTTTGATATAATTAGGACAACTTAAGATGCTTAAAATTATTCAGAGCCCAAAAGAGCTTTTGTTTTTGTGGGCTAAAGTTCTTAATATTTACCCTATTATAAATTCAAACTAAGAACACTAAAAGATATTTACTCATTCATTTTAAACTATAATAAACCCAGGCATATTTGCGTAAACAACATTTTTATAGAAAAGGATATTTCCCAAAACAATATGAAGAGTAAATCTCTTCAATGTATGATTTAAGATAGTTGAATTCTCATATCTGCTTCTGTACCTAATCTGCTTAAGGTTTTGTTGTTCAAGTATATAAAGAAAATCCACGTAGATATTAAGTTGGAAAACAATATTATTTCAAATAATTCTGCAAATCTTTGATAGTACACTAAAATGTGCAAGTGTTAGTTTCTTCAAGATTAGTTGCCAGGCTAATGAATAGTTCAGCCTACAAATTAAACAACTGCACGTGTGCTTTTCCTCCAGACAACCCTTGTCCTTGCTATTCAGAAGTGCTTTGTTGTGTCCTTCTCGTTTCATTACATAAAATATTAGAAGTATTTTTATAGCTTGAGATTTAATAAAATGAAATTTTAGTGCTTCAAAGACTTTAAGTGAACTGGCTTTTTTTTTTCCCCTGTGGCAATGAAGAATACAATGATTCTAAGTATGGTTTGCTGCCACTGAAATGGTCTTGGAGGTCCCCTAGAATTACTTGGAGAACTGCTGGATTAGCACATGAGTTATTAATTGAATTATCAAATTATAGAAATATCATTTAAGAGAATATTGAAATGATTTTTATGTAAAAAGTACCAATGTGGCTACTTCTGTCAAGAGAATAACAAATGGCTATGTTTTTTCATCCCCCTAAAATTGATGTTCCCAAAGAAAGCCTTTTAATCACAGAAGAGCCCTCAGACACTTGCAACCCATTGCAGACAGTGAACAATATCTTCCACATACTAATGAATCAATAAATATTTTAAATTTTTAATGCATTCAGCAAGTCAAATTACCATTGAAAAATGAGCTGCTAGGGAAGGAAACTGACAATTATGAAATGATGCTGAGATCTAAAAACAGGAGAGAGATTTTCAGAAATATTTAGAAGACTTTAAAAGTATAGCTAGTAGTTTATTTAGTGCTAACTAATAACTTCAAGGAATTTTTTTTTTTTTTTTTTTTTTAATTACAACAGGAGGATCCTTATTCTTACTTTGGATAACTTGTTGAAAAATACTAAAACATTACTAACTATACTGATTTTTTTTTTTAACTCAAAATATTTGAAATGGAAGGAAATATAAAAAATTAGTACTCAAAGAAATGTGTTCAATGAATAGAAAAACTCATTTTGAGGTTTCCCAGTAACTGAAGTATAATTTGAAATCTCATCTCTCAATCTATTCATTCCCTACATAGTAACTGTGTAAGGAATCTCTTTGAAATCTGAACATTTAGTTGTCATTGTTATTTCACTTCTTCAGGGAAGTTTTAACAAAAGATGTTCAAAAGTTAGTGTTTTGCTTGGTATGGATTTAAGTATACAGAGCACAAAACTGAACATTTTTGGAGGAATAAATTCAACTATTTCTCAGCTCTTTATTATAGAGTTGTTTCAGTACTTAGAAATGAATATGTACATAATAAAATGTAAATTACAAAAATGTTTAAAACCTGTTATAAATGTCTTATGATCACTTACTGTTTAAAATGCCTATGTCCTTTCTCAAATCAATTTAATAAAAATAGTTCAAAGCTGACATTAGATTAAGAATCTGCAAGTTGATAATAAAGAGCAATAAAAGTACCTATCACTAAACGTCAAAATTAGAGACCATACTGAACTTTACAACTCCTGAGATTCAGATCTATGTTCAAATTATTAAACAAGAAGTATTTCCATTTGGTTTAGGAGCTCAACAGTCTTTCTTATCTTAAGTGAATTTACCTTCTCTGAGTTATTATTAGATTTTTTATGTATCTTCCTTCAATTTCTATAAGGAAAACTCATATTTACAATGGATGGGCATTTTAATAATTTAAATTCAAATATAAGACAAATATTAAGTATTACTAAGATTTAGAATGGCAATACAAACCATATTGAATTTCCAATGTAATGTCCTTATGACAGGTCAAGTACCAAAAATATTATTAAATTACTATCTTCTAGTAAAGAAGAATACATTTTATCATTATGTTTATGAAACTAGCCCCATAAACAGGATCAATTGGCATGACTGCAAATATAGGAAGTATGAACTTGTAAAGGTTATTTTTAAATTTTTCGGTGGCAGGACAGTGCTCTAGTATTGTACACGAGAAAACAGGGTGGATTCTTAAACGTACCACCTGAATATCTTCTATAGTATTTCACATTTCTATGTATCTTTTCCCAGTTAAACTGGCTGTTTGCCACAAACATTTCTTTAAAACTGAACTTTTACCATTATAAATCTTCATCTCTTATAGTGTGAAGACATCAATAACAGCGTGACATTTCTTTCTCATGTGATGTAAACTGAATCTTTTGTATGTTGAGGATTAGCCAATATCGAAAATTGCTATTCCCCAAGTCAACATTAAAATTTAGCCTCACAAGTATTCCTGTGGAAAACATGCCCCAACATTCTTCTCAGACGGCACTGAAGCCGAGGCTTAGTTTTACTTTAACCACATCAGTAACAACATGTAAAGTATGTGGTCACAAACAGTATCTCATCAGCAAAAACTGGTTCAGAAACCTTCTACGCAATTCTCCACACACAGCAATCTGTAGGTTATTGGTAAGAACACTCAAGGTGACTTTCCCTGAAGAGCTTTCTCGGAACATGAGAAGTGGCATGAGAGTCTCAGCAAGAGTGTTCCAGCCTGAGGTATTTAATCCCTTAGAGCGCTTTAGAAAAAGAAGATACAACTATTCCACTGTGGCAGATGCTTTTTCACTCTTCTCTTTCTGTGACTAAAATGCCATGTTATGCCCTATTCTCTGACTCTCAGGCATAATTCTTAGACGATCTATAGTCATATAAAAGTGTGCTCTGTAGCCAGCAGGAACCCAATAATAACACATTTCTGAGACTAAAGTACTATAATCTTCAATATTAAGAATCCTAAAATTAAGGCCCAGATTCCTTCATATTCTAAAATGCTGTTGTTGATGATACCTGGCATCCATGGAGAGCTTAAAAGGTAGCAGACACTTTGATAGGTTTTTTAATAGAAATTCCCTTATCTATTCCTAGCATAGAGAATGATAAAAGTAAAATTATGATCACCTTCTTAAAAAATAAAACACCTGAGGCTTAGAGCGTAAACTACATGTACAAGTCCTATAGCTAACAAAATAGTCTAATGCCTAAGAATTTACACTACACCAGTATATTCTATAATGGACAAATATGGATTCAATTCTTAGGCTCCATCATGAAGGCAAGGATACATTATAAAAGTGATAAATTCAACTGTCTATGCTATAGTGTTAAGTTACAATAATCATCTATTAGAGAATTAATAAAGCTACAGTTATGGATTGGGGTTTATTAAATAGAAAATATTGTTTTGTGCCAGGCATATTACTTGCTGAGAACACACTACTAAACAAAATAGAGAGGATCTTGGCATTCATGAAATTTGCTACCCAGACAAGTCCTCAATGTGGCATAAGCTGTGGTAAAAAGAATTTAAAAACAGGCTATCTGTGGATTAGTGGAAAAGGCGAGTTTCTACATTCTCTCGTTTTGTTTCCTGGAACCATGTACATTTGTATACGCGGCTGTTATTGATCACTAACTGCTCAAGTTTCAGTGAATTCCCTGGGACTGCAAGGGACAATTTTTCAATTTATAAATCATGAGGACCAATTTATTCTTCACTCTGCAACCACCTATCTTCAGGCCATTTTCCTGATAATGTTTATCTACAACAGAAATGAAATTGAAGGTCAGTCAACAAACTTGTCTTCTTTTTTGACAGTTCTGGTGAAATACTGATGGGAAAGAGAATTAAAAATATTGCTTGAAAAAGAGTTTTTGGGAATTAACATTTTTGTAGATTGTACTTATCCATGTTATCCTCATTTCTCTTGCCACCATTAAACTATTGGATAAAGAGAGGGGGCATTCCCTATCCAAGAAAAAGGATAGTGTGGTTCAATTCTGTGATATTCAGAAGATCAAATGAAGATTAGGAACTAATTGTTAGCGGTATAAGCTATTATTTTTAAAAAAGGAGAGCTCAGAAGAATGTCAACTAGTAATACCCAGACCAGTCTTGAATCACCAGACAACACTGTGTATTGTGCCCACTCAACAAAATACTGGTCACAGAGACGAATAGGTGTTTAGTAGGTACCCAGCAAACTAAGGGGAAAAAAAAAATCCACATTTGCCTAAAAGATTAAATTTACGGTCATGACATAAAAAGTGAAAGAAATACAAAATGAGACACAGGTGTTACAGTTTCTATGCCTTTCACTATGGTATCATACTGGGATGTGTTGGTGATAAATGTAGTTTATACACCTCCCTGTATTTAACTTGCAATTTCTTCTGTAATAGCTATAATTTTGAGTACACTGAGTGCTATTCAAGTGACAACAGGATTGTGAGTGGAAGCATGCACTTTTCTAAAATGATCCAAGTTTTTTTTAACCTTTACAGTTTTCAAGTACTTGGGAGCATATAATGTTTATAAAACTACTGAAATAAGTTAATACCTTAATTGCTCCTGAAAACACTCCTAATATGAAGCATCAACCTTGTCTGTTATGTGTTCTTCCCACCACAGTCTCCTTAGCAATAATACAAAGTTCTACAAGATCTCAAGAATCAGAATGTGATACCACTTTGGAAAAAGAGTCTGAAGGCAGGAATGTCTAAAATTTTTCCAACCAAACATCACAGAAACATTCAAGGGGAATAAAAAGGAGCACTCAATATCAAGAATCTTTTAAATGGAAGGATATTATTCTCTTTAGATTTCTAAGAAAATATACATCTCAGTGGATATTCCTTTACTATCAGCAATAATTATGCATTTATGTAGTTATTCCATTTTTAACATATACAAACTGCTGTGTGTACATTTAATTCTACTAAAAGCTAACATTATTCAAATTATAGCTGAGGGACACTCAGCTACTAGAAGGCATTCTTGATTCCTCCCTCTCTCATACACTACAGTCAGTCCATCAAGTCCTGTCTATTCTACCTCCAAATGATGTCCCTCATCCATCTACTTCTCTCCACTCTTAATACCACCTCCCTTGTCTAAGCCATCATCATACCTTTCTGTCTGGGTAACTAAGTCATTGCCATCTTTTCATTCTTGCCCTGTTCCTACCCAGTTATCAGCAAGAGGGATGACAAGGAAAATCACATTATGCACACCTGCTTGAAGCCTTTAATTTTCTATCCTTCTATCTAGAATAAATACAAATTCTTTCCATAACATACAAATCCCTAAATGGTGTAGTTCTAGCCCTTCTTACAAAACTCCTATCATATCATGCTCCAGTCCTCCAACTCATTATATTCTAGAATAACAGTCATCTGAAATACCTTAGAACAAATGATCTATCCTAAATTAAGGTATTTGCCCTGGTTGCTCAAGAACTTTCTTCCTTTATCTACTAGCATAACATTTCTTCTCAGCTTTTATGCATAAGTTTAACTGGCAATTTCTCGGAAATGTTGTTTCAGAATAAAATAATGCATTATATTCTGGTCTAAAATAATATGATCTAAAATAATTTCTTTTTAGTACTTAAAATAATATTTTCTTATTTGTTTGTGTCCCTTGCTAGGATAAACAGCTCCATGAAAGCATATCTGTGTTTTTCTTCTGTTGCAAAACTGTCTGGCAAAGTGCTCATAACCGTAGGCACTCAGTATGTTAATTTAATAAATGACTGAGTGAACCAGCTACTCATAGCCTTTAACTAATGTGTTTTTTTCTTTTAAACAAACAGGGAAATGATAATCAACATGCTAAAGAACACTCAAAGAAAACACAATTTCAAAAATATTATCTGATTATTTTGTTAAACACCCTAAGAAAAGCTGGAATAATAATAATAATGGCCAACATAGTTCAGGTAATCTACATGTTACTATTTTGATTCTAAAAAATCAAAAGAGCAAAATTTTAAATTAATGTTAGAAAGATATTATCATCATTCACATCTTACTTTTTTCATCTGTAAGGTCCCCAAAACGTTTCATAAATTGCCCAAAGTCCTAGGGCCAGTGAGTGGTAGAATCAGTCCTCAAACCTAGGTAGTCTAATGTTAGAGCTTCCAACCTTGCTATTTTTAACAAAAGTGAATGCCTTCATTTTGATTACAATGGTGCTTCTTTCATTAATTTTTATAATTTGTTTTACAGAAGGTCTTTTGATCATTTAAAAGGCAATAACGCCTGCTGACATACACGGATATTTATTTTACAAAACATTAATTTCTTCTACATTTGTTTATATTTCTGTTTAGTCAACTTCTTCACTTATGAACAGTCTAAATGAAAGTACAGAGCCTATTTTCTAACAAACTATTAAATACCTTGCCTGATATATATGTGTGTGTATATATATATATATATATGACCTCAAATTACAAGTTTAAAATAATTATATTCTGAATATTCATTTCACACTAATAATTTCAAAATTATAGAATAGAATAAGAAGATTTCTGTATTTTATTGTAAAATTTTGTATTGTAGCAGTTTCACATGTTACATGATACATTTTCATGCATATTGAAAATATACCCACAGGATTAATTTTAACAAACCTTATAAAATGTACAAGCACTGATTTTAAATTTACCTTTATAAAACAATGCAATATACATTTATGTGCATGATACATCTTAATAAAATTGTTTTTCCAGAAAAGACTTCTAAAATAATGTTTCATAATTTGGATCTATTGTTCACAACTAATGTCACCATAAAATTACATGAGGACTGTTAAAAAACGCACACCCTGAACAACAACATGAGAGTATTTCCCTATGCTATGTACATCTACTTCACAGGTAAGAAAGGTCTTTGGGGAAACTTCATTGGCAGCTTTCCTAGAAAAGGCTCCTCTGGGCTGTTTTATTCTGGGTAATAAAATAAATTAAGAAATTAATCAGCTGTGCAAAGCTCAGGTGGCCATGTGACCATACAGAGAACAGACTACAGCCTTTTGAAATGTGTTTACAGTTTTTGAATGCAATAAAATCAATAATCATTTCCCTTCATTTAATTATAATTTCAAGATTAGGTACATTGGCACTTAAAGTAAAAATGTTAATGAAGTTGAATTAATTTCTTTATCTTTAAGACTAAACCCATGACTTCTACCAGGTATATTTTATCCTTGACCATTGAGCCTGAAAGCCAGTGGTGAAGAGGTTAAAAGCAAAGGATATTTCTTGGAAATATCTGTCTACCATTAATGCAAGAGAGACTTTGTTTTTGCCAATAAACAAAATCAATTCTCTACCTTGTCTGCTACTGGTATGGATGGACTCACTGCATCCATTTAGCCCATCAGTTGCTTACTTCACAGGAATGCTGGACTAAATGCTTTTGTTCAAGAAAACAAAACAAGAAATGAAACCAAGTTTGAAGTTTTAAAATCCTGAATCTAGCCTTAAACAGAGCTGATAAAGAGACTACTCCTTTTGACATATTTCTCGATAGTTAAATTATTAGGTCTTTTTAGATGTTTTGAAAGTCTAGCTACTCCTCCACATAGGTTGGATCAAACCTCACTGAGGTACTTCCCTGCCAACCAAATCCATAGGATATGTTACTTAATATTAGGTTATACAATCACTTTGTTATATCAACTGAAAATGTATTCAAGTGGAAAAAATGAAATTTCACTCTTCCTTTCTTTTGTATTTTTATTTAATGCTATACAAATTAACATTAATATGACTTGTCCCATCTACTGACTTGTTTTTCAATAAAACACAAGGTCAGAGTTTACCTCTTTCACTCAATTCTTTGCACATAGGTTTTTGTTTTTAATCTTTTGTGAGTGAGAATTTAAGTAGCTCTGAAAAGAACTGGCCCAGAAAACTTTCACTAGTATTTCCTGAATTGCTTCACTTTATTTATGTCTTAGTAACCTTACATTAAACAAAAATCAAGTCTTTATAGATTGAGTAGATATCAGGAAGGATAGGAATCAGGAAGGGAGTATCATTGGAAATCTGGGTAACTTTGCTTTACATAATTACTATTTGTGCACCACATGGTATACTTTTTTTTTTTTTTTAAGTTTTACTGTTTCTCTCTATTGTTCGGTTTTTTGTTTTTTTCCCTCTAAATGAAGCTTCAACTTACCCTAATTTCCCCGGAAATAGTCTTAGCATCTAGGTCTTTATTATGTTAAAAGTTCAGTTACCATATGTAATCAAATTCATATTCTACTTAAAAATTTCCCCAAAAGACAATCTGATTGTCTCAGTCAAAAAGTTGGATCCTCCAAGGGCTACTTACACACACACACACACACACACTCCTCAGTCAGTTGTCATCTCTCATGCAATTAGCTTGGCCTTTTTTTGGACTTGGGATATCAATAGTGTTCAATAGAAATTTCAACCCAAACAAATAGTTATTATATACTCCATGTGGCACTGTGCAATGTGTTGCAGAAGATGTGAAATATAATACGGACTCATCCTATAAGATTCTTAGAGTTACAAGATGGACATAAGAAACAGGTATTGCATATAACAATTGGAATATACAACATTTGTGACAAAATTTTGTCAGTATTAAGAAATGATTGACTATAAATTCTAAACATCTCTTTTGGGGGGGAAGCAAAGAAAATAATGAAAGAACATTAGAAGTGAAAGATTCTATCCCATAATACCAATTTATTTTGGCTAAGTGGCTTTTTGACATGGTATAGTCACTAACTTTCTCTAAAATTCCAAGTCTGTTACTTTACCAAGAGGCATGATGCCTACCAAAATTTAATGAATGCTGATATGTATACTTACATGGAAATATTATGTTTGTAAATATGACCTCGAAAAGGATTTAAGTTACCTCCAAATACCCATAAGAAAATATGTTAAAGTATAATTATAGTAAATGCATTAAAGTGGGGTTTACAAAAATGTATTCTTTAAAATACTACACAAATATCAACAATTTGGCTCCAAGCTTGCTGTAACCAATAAAAAGCAGCAGATACAGTTTCTGGATTTACATTGTACAAATATGATAGCTACTCAAGGGAAGCATTACTATTCTCAGGCCCGGGGTCCTAAGAAATTACTCACTTGCCTTCTTATAGAACAGGATATAGTTCAGTATGATGAATACCCCCACGAAGATCTTCTTAGTGACCATGGTAAGGGGCTGTATAGGAAATTATAGTAATGAGGCTCCCTCTTCTACCAAACCTCAGTGCAGGCTGATGTGTTATGCCAGAGTGCAATTCATTAAAAGCAATTGCATTCTGGAGAAAGGCAGAGGAGTAGAGAGTCCCAAGAACAAAAGATAATGATTCAGTTCTACAGCTATGTGACAGTCAAAATAAACCCAAGAATAGATACATTGTAGAATATTAAAGGACTGGGTTACTCCTAGACAATCTGCCAAAACTCATTTTTTGCTACCTTTTACATGTATGTGTGTGTAAATAAACTTGAGGTTTTATTTTCAGAAAAAAATACCTACTGAGTGTATTTTTTATAATATTATTTATCAAATACAGGGCCATATACTTCTACTGTCAGGTCAGGAAGGATATGGTTTACTTCCCTTATTAATGACCAGGAAGCCGATGAAGATACCTGCCTTGAAAGAATATTACCATATAGAGACTGGCCCAGGTTAAATAACTAGGTTCTACTCTCAAGTAGCTAATCACAACAAACTAATCAATTACCTATTCTTCCCAAGGAAGGATACATATCTGTGATTTGACCTCTAAATACCTTAAAATATTAATATATGGAATTTTATTTTGTACTATTAATATATGTCACCTCTTTATTGTCAACATGAAAATTAAAGTTGCCTATTTGTTCAATCATATTTATTTAGAACATACTGTATACAAGGATTTGTGTTAGTCGCAAAGTAGGTTTAGGTTACAATAGAAGATATAGAAAGTAATGAAATAAATATGACATGAGATAATAATTGCCCCTATGAAAGGATCTATGTGTTATAGGAGCACAAAGAAGGATAGTAGATAACAGCTAACGTTCATCGAGTGCTTGCCATGTGTCAGGAACTACTATAAGTATTTCATGGATATTATATCACACAATCCTTTCATTTTACATATGAGGAAACCAAGGCATTGATATGCTACACAATTTGCCTAGGGATTCTGTTAATCCTTGGGGGTCTTGGATAAAAGATCAAAGAGGTAATGACATTAGAAATGAAACTGAATGCTGATGAAGAGTTTTGAAGGTAAGGCAGCTGGTAAGGTAAATCCAGGCAAAAGTAACAACATGAACAGAGTCATGGAAGATGGATTTTCATGGTGTGTTTATCCAACAAAATTGTCCCATGTTAAAAGAACATGAAATAATTGTCAGTAACACGGGTAGAAATCTAGCCTTTGCCCAAAGAAAGGTCTTACAAGTTAAAGCAAGAGACTCGGAATCTATCTTACAGGAAAAGGGGGAAAAAAAAAAATCAAAGAATTTTACTCTGGGAAGTGGCATGATACAACCCAGGAGAATGGGTGTATTTTATATATATTTTCTTATCTGTTTTCATTTTTCAGTTATAAAATCAATATTTGCTCCCCAAAACATAAAAGTAGTATACAAAGTATAAACATTCAGTTATCTATTTTCATACAGAAAAGGCATTTATGACTATATATTCCACAAAAGTAGGGTAATTCTTTACACATATTCCATAACTTTTTACACTTCCCCCACTCACTTAATATACTGTCAAATCTTCCAAATGTCAGTGCTCATGGATTTACTTAGGCTTTAAAATTGCATCCTGGTATCCTTTACCATGAACCTTCCCATTCTTCATGGACATGTAGGGTGCTTTAGGATAATATACCCATAAGAAAGATTCCTACAAGTAAGATTGCTGGGTTAACAGTTGGAAATGTTAAGTGTTGGTAGAGACCTTCAATTTACACTCCAAAAATAATTTGTATTCTTACTATAAGTATTTTTCATATCTCCATGGATTCTCATCAACATGATTATCAATCTTTTAGGCTTCTGTCAAATTGATAGGTGACAATTATGATATCATCTCATTTCATTTTTTCCAATGTTTGTCCTCTTATTAATAGTATCCTTTGCCATATAGAAGTTTTTCAGCTTTAACACCCTACGTTAAGATTATAAAATATCTGCTGCTATGTTTTATACTAGCTCACTCATAATTTTAGATCTTATATTTAGATTGAACATATATCTGAAATTATGATCAAAGTAATATATGAATATTTTATTGTATTTTCCATATAATACTAATTTTAAAGCTATTGAATAATTGTATATTTCTACAGCTTTGTAATATAAGCTTTGTAATATCAGACATTCATATATACATAATCTATATCCAGATCTAAATTAGTCTATTTCCATGCTAGACACTATCACATTTTAGTCATTGTAGTTTGAGAGTACAATTTCATATTCAACATAGTAAATGCCCCCTAAAATTTAATTAGCTAATTTACAACAAGTATTCTACCATGTGAGATATAGAATTAAATTGTCAAGGGTTTCCATAACACTACTGGAATATCAGTCAAAAATTTTAGTTAGAACATGTCTCTCCCTTCATTTGAGCCTTGTTTTGTAGCTTTCAGTGAGTTTATAACTACTTTTATGAATTTTTTTCCTCTTCCCAGCACATTTGGTTTATTTATTGGAGTACAGTTGCTTTACAATATTGTGTTAATTTCTGCTGTACAACAAAGTGAATCAGCTACATGTATATATATATATCCCTTCCCTCTTGGACATCCCTCCCAATGTCCCCATCTCACGCATCTAGTTCACAGAGCACCGAGCTGAGCTCCCTGTGCTATACAGCAGGTTCTCACTAGCTATCAGTTTTACATACGGTAGTGTGTATATGTCAGTACTAATCTCCCAGTTCGTCCCACCCTCCTTTCCCTCCGTGTCCACACGTTTCTACATCTGCGTCTCTATTCCTGCCCTGCAAATAGGTTCATCTGTACCATTTTTCTAGATTCCACATATGTGCGTTGATATACAATATTTGTTTTTCTTTTTCTGACTTACTTCACTCTGTATGACAGACTCTAGGTCCATCCACATCTCTACAAACTACTTTATATGAAGTTTGTCATTTCCTTTGAGGTGTTTAATGGCTTTATAGCTATTGTGGATAGCTATTTTTAATTTGTTGTTACTAAAATTGAGGAAAGATTAACCACTGTTTATATGTGGGCAAATCTCTGAGCTCTTACTTAGTTCTATTCCAGTTGATAGAAATAATCTTAGATTTTCTGAATTAAAACTTTAATTGCCTTGATGTTATTTTCGTGAGTGCATTTCCAGTATTAGTTTCTTTATTTTTTTTAACTCATCCCATGAGTTTGGACCATCAGGACAATACTGGATAACATGTAAAAGCTTTGATTGTAGCTGGGTAATGCTTGTACTATTTCATTTATATTTGATGTTATTTTCTAGCACATTTTATTAGTTAAGAAAGTTATTGTTTTAGTTTCTAAAACACAACAGTATTATTTCAAAATTCTTAGGATTCAGTAATAAACTCTGTGCCACATGTCTTTTTACAGGAAATCACCATGTTTCAATTTATTCTACAATTAGCTTATGGTATATATTGTTACATAATACTTAATACTATCACTTGTAAATTTATAACTTCATGTGAATTTTTGAAATATTACTAATTTTATATATTAATATTATTATGATAAAATATCAGTGCAGTTTTAAAGAAACTAAAACTCCAAAGACTCTTACTCTTAATAAACTTATTTATCATTTTATCCACCCTAAGTCTTATGCTGTAAACACCACAACCATTAGGCTTTACTTACCCAGAGTAAAGAGACAGCTTTTGATGGAAACAATGCTTTTTATTAAAGTACCAACTAATATCCTTTCACAGTAGCAAACAAAAGATCTCTTCTTGACCAGTCACTAGAATTAGAGCTCCAGCATCAACTTTGAAAATTTTATTACTTGCTTTTCCTAATGGTCCATTTATGTCAAAAATATTTTTAAAGCAAACTGAAGTAGAGCTATCTGGAAGACTCATCAGTCAGTGGAGGATGGGTGCAGCCTCCGAGGGGGATGGGAAGATTACAATCCATGGAGTATAATGAGAATGCAGTCAGTTATGTTCATACCAATTCTCATTACAATCTTTGTTGCTGCAATGGATCCACGGCATATCATTTTCCATCCTTGTCATATTCTTTGTCAGAAAAATGAGACATCATTCATGCCATCTGCCTCCCCAACACTTCATTGTATTTTTCACAGATTGCATTAAGGGAATAAATTGTATAGCTCATACAAAGTCCATGGAAGTGTCCTAATATGGGAACACAGTCCAAATCATGAACCCACAGGTCATATAATAGAATTGTAAAACAAAATATAATTAAAGAAAATGTAGAGAAATGCACTGCTCTGACATAAGAGTATATGCAGTTGTATCTCTTGCATATATTGCATAAGTAAGCAAAGTTTCTATAAGATACTGTAGTAGCTTGGAATGAGAATATTGTGAATATAATTAACGAATCACTCATCTCCTATGCTTCCACACCTCCCCTTTCTTCAACAGTTCATATATACAAGTGAACTTATAAACTCGTGTGTGTGTTTGTTTTCAACCAAAGTAAAGATAAAGATCTAAAGCTGAAGATTGAGAAACCTAACAGTTACCTTTAAAATCTTGAGGTACTTCAAAATCTTACTGAAGCACTATTTTTCCTGAATTTTAAGAAATAAAGACAAAATTTACAGTGTTAATATATATCAAGTTTGTTCTAAAGTTTCCTTTTGAAAACCTTGTTTCCCAAAGAAATTTCCAAGTTTGCAAGGACAGATTCATTTTTTGCTTATTATCCTGACATAATTATTAATAGGCCTCCTTTCTACACATAACTTTCCCTGTTAGACAATCAATTATAGTGACTTAACTTACAGGTCTTCATGAGTTACACCCCACCCCCCACAAATAAAATCTGTTCTCTCCTCAATCCAAACACCTTTCATATTCATGCTCATAATGTCTTTTTTTCCTTTGGCTAAACACATGGTTTCTAAATGCTTACAATGTAGTAGGCCCAGGTATATCAGCCTCATATTTACAGCTGGAGAGGGGAAATCTAGCACTTCAGGGTTTTCTCTGGACAATTTAGGTATTGTAACCTTAATACTAGTTTACTAGGAAAGGACTAGCTAAACAAATTATTTTAATTATAATTATTTGTATTCATTTTAACTGAGTTTGACTGAACATCTTAAGTGGGTATTCATACCTATTACATTTGCTAGTTATTTTGTAGTTATTTTACTTTACTTCCCCACTCAGCCTTCAAGTTGGAAAGCTAACTAATGAACTAGAATCTAAATATTGGCATATTTGTTATCTTACAGAATTAAGTATGCTACTCTGAAGTAAAAATGTTCCTTGATCAAATAAAATCAATGTTCCTTCCTAAAGTTTTAGAATGAGTATTAATATATTAAAGTCTAAATTAAGTCCTATAGTAAAGAAACTTCTTTAATCAACTATTTCCCAAACTTATTTTTACCATGAAACACCATTATATAACACCTGTTATCCAGCCCGCATAAGCAGGTTTTTGAAGCATACTTTGAAAAACGCTGAACTAACTTCTTAAACTAAAAAATAAAAGCAAAACAAAACACTTAAAAAACAAAAAACCCAGTTCACAAACTTCTCCCATCCCCATGCCTCTGGTAACAACAGATCTGTTCTCTGTATCTATGAGATTGTTTTGATTCCACATATAAGAGACAAAACAGTATTTGCCTTTCTCTGTTTGACTTATTTCACTTTGAATAATGCCCTAAAGGGGCATTATTGTTACAAACAGCAAGATTTCATTCTTTTCTATGGATAGATAATATTCCATGGTATATTTATACCACAATTTCTTTAAATCTATTCATCCATCAATAGACACTTAGGTTGTTTCCATGTCAGCTACTGTAAATAATGCTGCAGTGAACATGGGGGTGCATATATCTTTGACTTAGCATTTTTGTTTTCTTCTGCTAAATACTTCCAATGGAATTAATTGCCAAATCATATGGTAGTTCTAATTTTTTGAGGACCCTCCATAGTGTTTTCCACAGTGACTGCACCAGTTTACATTCCTACTGACAGTGCACAGGGTTCCCTTTTCTCCACATCATTGCCAATACTTGCTATTTCTAGTATTTTTGATAATAGCCATTCTGACAGGTGTGAGGTAATATCTCTTTGTGCGTTCAATTTGCATTTCACCAAATAATGATATAGAGCATCTTTTCATGTACCTGTTAGCCATCTGTATGTCTTCTTTAGAAGAATGTCTATTCAGGCCCTCTGCCCAATTTTTAACGGAATTTTTTGCTATTGAGTTACATGAGTTCTTTATATACTTTGGATATTAGCCCCTTATCAGCTACATGATTTTCAAATACTTTCTCTTATTCAGTAGGTTGCCCTTTCACTTTGATAGTTTCCTTTGCTGTGCAGAAGTTTCCTAGTTTGATATAGTCCCACTTATTTAATTTTGCTTTGTTGCTTTTGCTTCAGGTGTCAGATTCAAAAAATCATCCAAGACCTATACCAAGGAGCTTCCCATCTATTTTTTCTTCTAGGAGTTTTACAGTTCCAAGTCTTACAATTTAAGCCTTTAATCCATTTTGAGTTAATTTTTGTGTATGATGGAAGATAGTGGTTCAATTTCATTCTTTTGCATGTGGGTGTCCAATTTCCCCAGCACAATTTATTGAAGAGACTGTTCTTTGCCCATTGTATATTCTTGGCTCCTTTATTGTATATTAATTGAACATACAATGTGGATTTCTGGGTTTTCTACTCCATTGAGCTATGTGTATGTTTTTCTGCCAATACCATACTGTTTTAGTCACTATAGCTTTGTAATATAGTTTAAAATCAGGGACTGTGATGCCTCCAATTTTATTTTTTCTCAAGATTTGGTTATTTGGATTATTTTAAGGTTCCATACAAAGGTCTTTCACCTCCTTGGTTCAGTTTTCCCCTAAATGTTTCATTCTTTTTGATGCAGTTTAAATAAAATGGCTTCCTTAATTTCTCTGATAGCTTGTTACTGATGTATAGAAATGCAACAATTTTGTGTATTGATTTTATATCCTGCAACTTTACTGAATTCTAACAGTATTTTTGTGAAGTATTTAGGGTTTTATATATGAAATGTCATCTTCAAATACATATAGTTTTACTTCTATTCAGATTTGGATGCCTTTTATTTCTTTTCTGGTCTGATTGCTCTGCTTAGGACTTCCAATATTATATTAAAGAAGAGTGGCAAGAGTGGGCATTCATGCTTTTTTCCTGATCTTAGAGGGAAAGATTTCAGTTTTCCACTGTTGAGTATGATGTTAGCTTTGGGCTCGTCATATATGGCCTTTATTATGTTGATGTACATTCCCACCATACCCACTTTGTTGAGATTTGTTATCATGAAAGCATATTAAATTTTGTCAAGTGCTTTTACTGCATCTACTGAGATGGTCATAGAAGCCGCCATTAAAGGAAATAAAAGTCATATATGAAATCATCCCTGAAGTTTCCCTTAGTTACATACTCTTCGTTAAGAGGCACTAGGTGCCCTCAGCTCTGATGTCAAAGAGATAATTTGCAATGTAGACCTGAGTCAGTTCCATTTTTGAGTATTCTTTAGAACTAGATCCATTGCAGAGGTGTTCCAAACAGGTGAGTCTACCACAAAAAAAAATAAAAATAAAAAAAAAAATCCCTGAATAGAAATGATCTTCTCTGAGTTAGCATGATGGTAGAATAGGAACCTCCAACCTTCCTCATATGGATGCCATGGGTAACCAGCTACACATGTGTTAATTCCCATCTGAGAGACATCCAGAAACTAGTTGTACTCCTGTACAGTGAACAACTGAGAAAATACCCAGATTTAAACAAGTAGGAAAAGCTGAGACACCCTCACCATAAACCCCACCCCCAGCACAATGACATATAATCAGGAGGTAACCCTCAACTTCCAGCTTCTCCCCTTTTTTGAGGAGCAAAGTGTTTGGACCACACACCTACTACCTCAACTTTTATGGCTGCTAACCAAGAGACTGGCTCCTAACTCACCCATCTCTGGAAATTTATGGGGCCTGGCATTCACCAGTCACTTGGAAGGAAGAGGTGGCTTTCAGCAGGCACACAAACCCTTTCCACGGCTCTTCCCCCTGGCTCAGTGCAAAGAAGCAGCAAAGCCCAGCTCTCAGAATTCTCCACGGAAAAGGTTAGATTGAACAACTAACTTCCTGGCTTTTCCCACTGCTGACTGAAGGTCTGGCTTCTCATCAGCCTGCACCTAGAGCTGATGGGGCAGGCAATTACAGACCTCTGGGAGCTAAAAAGAGCAAGTGAACACTTCCTGTAGCTGCTCCCCCACCACATCTCATTCCAGCTAAAGTGATCAACACTCCAGCTTGCCTCTGGAAGGAGTCGGACTACATATCAAGCTTTTTGACTTTTCTGGCTGTTGCCTGAGGGTATGGCTTCTCACTGGCCTGTCTCAGAGCTGACAGGGCCTGGCACTTGCTAGTTGCCCAGGGTCTGCAGAGAACCAAGTGGTAGTTTTGAAGGTCTTGCAGGCTCTTCCTGAAATGAGGAGTGGCTACACTTATACAAAATAGACCAAGTCAAAAACTATCTCTAGAGACAAAATCATGTAATGATAAAAAGTTTACTTCAATAGGAAGATAAAACAATTGTAAATATATATGCACCTAACATCAGAGCACTTAAGTATATAAGACAAATATTGACAGATCTGAAAGGAGACATTGACCGCAATACAATAATAGTAAGAGATTTAATATCCCACTTTCAATAATGAATAGAACACCCAGATAGAGAAAATATTAAAATTAAAAAGCAGCTGACTTAAACAATACTATAGATCAAATTGATCTAGCAGAATTTCGTACCCCACAGCTGACAAATACACATTCTTCTCAAGTGCACACAGAACATTATCCAAAATAAGTCACATATTAGGTCACAAAGTCAGTCTTAAATTTAAGAAGATCAAAATGATACTAAGTATCTTTTATGACCATAATGGAATAAAACTGGAAATTAGTAACAGCAAGAAAACAGGAAAAATCACAAATATAGGGAAACTAAACAAAACATTTTTGAACAACTATTGGTTCAAAAAGGTAATCAAAATGGAATTTAGAAAATAGAAGCAAACAAAGACCCA